>NC_064629.1:811908793-812211823 GCF_023864275.1 Schistocerca cancellata | reverse complement strand
TCCAGAAATGACATGATACGCGAGCAAAAAACATGTTCTAAAATTCGACAACAGATCGGCATCAGAGATATAGGTCTATAGTTTTGCGCATCTGCTCGAAGACCCTTCTTGAAGACTGGGACTACCTGTGATCTTTTCCAATCATTTGGAACCTTCCGTTCCTCTAGAGACTTGCGGTACACAGCTGTTAGAAGGGGGGCAAGTTCCTTCGTGTACTCTGTGTAGAATCGAATTGGTATCCTCTCAGGTCCAGTGGACTTTCCTCTGTTGAGTGATTTCAGTTGCTTTTCTATTCCTTGGACACTTATTTTGATGTCAGCCATTTTTCATTTGTGCAAGGATTTAGAGAAGGAACTGCAGTGCGATCTTCCTCTGTGAAACAGCTTTGGAAAAAGGTGTTTCGTATTTCAGCTTTACGCATGTCATCCTCTGTTTCAATGCCATCATCATTCCGGAGTATCTGGATATGCTGTTTCGAGCCACTTACTGATTTAACGTAAGACCAGAACTTCCTAGGATTTTCTGTCAAGTCGGTACATAGAATTTTACTTTCGAATTCACTGAATGCTTCACGCATAGCCCTCCTTACGCTAACTTTGACATCGTTTAGCTTCTGTTTGTCTGAGAGGTTTTGGCTGCGTGTGTTATAGGAGTGTTAGCTGAAGTTCTGACATTTTTACATACTTATTCTGCAAACACTTTAGCTATATAATGATAGAAATCTCGATTACAACTTTTAAGTAACAATAGAGAGGAACTTTGTGAATGTTGATAGCGGTAACCATGCGAAAGTTCATGTGTTTATGCTCCACCCATTTAGAGCGGCGACATGTGCAACAACAGAAATGCTGCAGCATCATTAAACTTGCTCAGAACTAAGGAACTGTAGAATTTTGCAAGCAGGTCTGTGTATTATAACTGGATTGTCGACTATCAGTTCAGTCATGAGCTACGACCCAAAGCACAATAATATTATTCTTGGCAAAACTTGGTGCTGAATTCTTCTATTGAGGACACTCAGCAGAAAACCTATCTCTAAATAGGTGTTTAGTGGCACAACGGATAATGCATCCAATTGCAGAGAAAGATGTCACATGTTTGAATGTCACATGTTCGAATATTTTTTAAATTTTTACACAAAATATGAAAATAGCGTTAGCAAGAACGGATTGTAGCAGTAGCCTCGATTGTGGTATGTGTTATACATGCGTCAAAAAAAGTTTTGCATCACCTTGGTTCCGAGAGTTCCGAAACCTCTACAGAAAATTGGAATAGAGATCAACATAAACTTCATTTCCGTCCTTTTTATTGCTAATGAAAACCACACGTTGCATGTTGTACCATCATACACTGAGGCCTTCAGAGGTGGTGGTCCAGATTACTATACACACCGGTACCTCTAATCCCCAGTAACATGTCCTCTTGGATTGATACATGCCTGTATTCATCGTGGCATACTATTCACAAGTTCATCAAGGCAGTGTTGATCCAGATTGTCCCACTCCCCAATGGTGATTCGGTGTGGATCCCTCAGAGTGGTTGATGGTCATGCCACCTATAAACAGCCCTTTTCAATCTATCTCAGACATGTTGGACAGGGTTCATGTCTGGAGAACATGCTGGCCGCTCTAGTTTAGTGATGTCATTATCCTGAAGGAAGTCATTCACAAATTGTGCACGATGGGGCCACTAATTGTCGGCCATGAAGACGAATGCCTCGCCAATATACTGCTGATATGGTTGCACTATCGGTGGGAGGATGGCATTCATGTATCGTACAGCCGTTATGGCGCCTTCCATGACCACAAGTGGTGTACATCGGCCCCACATAATGCCACCCCAAAACAGCAGGGAACCTCCACTTTGCTGCACTCGCTGCACAGTCTGTCTAATGTGTTCAGTCTGACTGGATTCTGTCCAAACACATCTCTGATGATTGTCTGGTTGAAGACATATGCGACCCTCATCAGTGAAGAGAACATGATGCCAATCCTGAGTGGTCCATTCGGCAAGTTGTTAGGCCCATCTGTACTGCATTAAATGGTGCTGTGGTTGCAAATATGGCCCTCGCCATGGACGTCGGGAGTGAAGTTGCGCATGGTGGTGTCTCTGTCAGGGTTCCTCTGAGTCATAATCTGGTGGTAGCGGTCATCCACTGCAGTAGTAGTCCTAAGGCGGTCTGAACGAGGCATGTGATTGACAGTTCGTGTCTCTCTCTGTATCTCCTCCCATGTCCGAACAACGTCACTTTGGTTCAGTCCGACACGCCTGGACTCTTTCCTTGTTGAGAACCCTTCCTGGCACAAAGTAACAATGCAGACGCGATTGAAAAACAGTATTGACCATCTAGGCATTGTTGAACTACAGACAACACGAGCCGTGTACCTCCTTCCTGGTGGAATGACTGGAACTGATCAGCTGTTGGACTCCTCCATCTAATAGGCACTGCTCATGCATGGTTGTTTACATATTTGGGTGGGTTTAGTGACTTCTCTGAACAGTCAAAGGGACTGTGTCTGTGATACAATATCCACCGTCAACATCTGTCTTCAGGAGTTCTGGGAACCGGGATGATGCAAAACTTTTTTTGCTGTGTTTATATAACTTCACATCTATCTTAGTCTGAGAAATGAACAAAGGAGGATAAATGCATTTACTTTGCAAGCAAACAATTCACTTTTTTGGAAAGCGTTGCCAGTAGTGAAGATATCACCATCCGCCCACAGTACAACGAGGTGTAGGACGATGAAGTTGTACGGAGAGATGTAAAGTGTGTTCAACATGCAGGTGACACAAATGTAAGGGCTGTGATGTTTGTGAGTGTAAGCTAACATTGGCATCTGAAGCAGACTTACTTCATCTTTAAGTAAGATGATGAAACGGCAAAAGTTTTAAACAATAAGGATCCTCGCTGGACAGCATGAAGATAAAAACTTTGTTTCTCATAAAGTAACATGTTTGGTCACATCAGCTAGAAAATGCCATTTTGAATGTAAAGTGTGTGAACAGCAATTGCAAATGTAAGCACATGTAAATGACTAGGAAAACACAATAATATTCTGTTTCTGATTGGTATGGGAAGTTTTGTGATTGTGATTTGGTTGTCATATGAGAGGACTGTCGATTTGTTGTATGAATAAGTTAAAATGTTCTTTGGGGTTAGATTTGAACCAGAGATCTATGGACATCAGCTCGAAAATTCAATGGTGTACCGCTCTAACAAGTGAGCTACCGAACAATTGAGGTGTAGTTGGATGAAATGACAATTTTCACTAGGAGTTTAATTTCTTTGAATGATACTATCCTTCTCTGTAACAGTGGGAGAGTGTATCTCAGAGGTAAGTTAATGTTAACTTCACAGTGCAACACACTTTTAATGAAGTTAGTGAACTTGTGCGTCAGCATGGTGGCAATTTGCACATACAGTACAACCACAGTTATGCATCTTCTCATGCTCTGGAACACTCAAAAACAACTTTTCAGGAGTTTCTATAGATGCATTTGAACAGTGTGGTGCTAAACATCGTTTGTAACGAATTTCCCAAAACGTAAATTACAAAACAAGATGTCACTGTGAATTAGCATTATTACAGTAGAAGCAGGGAGCTGCCGGTGATGTCACAGGAATCACATGACTCGAATGGTCCATTTTAATGGACTTTCAAATAATTAAATTTCATTTCCATTTTTGTAGAAGAATATTGAAATTCAAGATGGGGAAAAAGCATGCTAGGAGCATAAAATGACAAGCATTTAAGACAATTATCAGAAAACTGGCAAATACCCTATTATTGCTTGAAAACTCTATCTTTCTGGCTTTAAAAGACTCACTTAATTTGCTCCTAT
Source organism: Schistocerca cancellata (assembly GCF_023864275.1). Classification (NCBI taxonomy): domain Eukaryota; kingdom Metazoa; phylum Arthropoda; class Insecta; order Orthoptera; family Acrididae; genus Schistocerca; species Schistocerca cancellata. The sequence continues at coordinate 812,207,977 of NC_064629.1, read as the reverse complement.
TTTGGTAAGCTTTCACTATACATCAAACTATATTTTTACATTGTTCATAGTAAAAATTATTATACTTAAAATGTCAGAATAAAAGTATCATGACAGATTCGGCGTTACCAAACATAAAAATGTGGTGCAAAAAGTGTGATTCCAACCCATTCTCACAAAGGATTTACTGCAATCTGAGTGTAGGTCATATTCCACTTTGCTACTGCACCAGTTGGTAAGGGCTTTTTTCCTCAGATACATCACCGATAGGTTTGGAGTTACAAATCCTTTGCTCTATTGGATCTTTGATCTTCATTTTTTGAAACCATAAGTATACTGATGTAAACTCTGTCACAAAAGTTACTTTTAAGTTGCCCTAAGCTAGTGTGCTGAAGCACGTTGAAATTAGTAGATCTAAGCTCTGTCATCTCCTTGTGAACTGCAGCTTTTTTTAAAAAAAAAGAAAAAAAAAGAAGAAAAAAAAGATGCAAAATGGGTTATCATTTGGAAATTGTTTGCATATTAAACTTACAAATTTCTATTTATGTTGCAATTTGACCCTGCATATTGCCTTCTCTGCAAATGGTGAAACTTTTAATCAGATGCAATTTTCATTTTTTCTCATTTGTAAATAGAGTGACAGTAACTCTGTGCCTAGTTTCAGATAGTTAGTTACAATTTTAACAGAAAGACAAATACAGCTGTTATCTTTGTTACAAAGGATTGGAAATTTTTTATTTTCTCAAGAGCTTGAAAGACGGCATCTGAATACTCTGTGTACCCACAAAAAAATCTCTAAAGTGAAAATATGTTGTGCATAATGTGTACCTGTACTACTTATGACAGATCAGTGTTCTCATAAAATATTTGACTTTGGGTTTGCACTGTTAGTTACATATGTATTTTACATTCTCTGGCACAGAAAATAAAAAAGAATGACACAATAAAGTTTAAATATAAAAGCTATTCATTACGACATTTTTGTTGTCTGTAGATGGCATGAATGAAGTTTGTAGATTGTAGATTGTATTTTATTGGTCCTGTTGTCTACATAGCAGCTTATGCATAAGACATTGGACAAGTCAAGTTATAAATATACAGGCTGAAAGTAATTTCAAGGCATACATATTTCAGCTTACAATAATACACTTTACACACAAGTATTTATATAACACATTTCATAAATTTAAATATTCTTCAATGGAATAAAAGCAGTGATGCTGTAAATATGACTTTAGAGATTTTCCAAATGTATTGACCTCAGTGATAGCTTTTATGTTTTCAGGAAGTTTGTTATAAAGCTTAACTCCCATGTGAAAAGTACCTTTTTGGCACAGTGCTGTGCTGATTTGAGTCATATGTAAGTTCCTGTTTTGTCTGGTAAAGTGCTCATGTATATCACAGTTTTTTTGTAGCCTCTGGTCCTTGCCTATTACATTTAATTTAAAGAACAAAAGGGTTTCCATAATGTATACACACGGTAATGGGGGAATACCAGATTTCTTAAACAGGGGTTTACAAGAGTCTCTAGGCTTGCACCCAAACAAGATTCTAATGGCCCTTTTTTGTAGTTTAAAAGTGCTATTAGCTATTTTAGAGTTTCCCCAGAAGGTGACCCCATATCTAAGACGAGAATGAAAGTACGCATGATATGCATTCAATACTGTTTTCTCACTACAGCATGATTTTAATGAACAAAGAAGATAACATTTTTTGCTCAGTTCTGCATTGAGACATTCAATATGCTTATTCCATCTGATGTTACTCTGCAGCCAAAGTCCTAAGAATTTGGTTTCAGTACTGTTACCAACTGGTTCGTCATTGATGGAGACTGATGGGATAAACATGTCCTTGTTAGGAACATTGTGGAATTTTAGAGCAACGGTTTTCTTACTGTTTATTACAAGCTGATTACTCTGTGCCCAGCTGCCAAGTTGTTTCGTGACCGTGTTTACTGTCTGCTGTAACTGTTCATCGTCGTCTCCTTTTAGTAGAATCGTGGTGTCATCTGCAAATATGATTGATTTGTGCGCATCAATATTTAAGCTTAGATCATTTATGTACAGAAGAAACAGAAGGGGTCCCAATACGGATCCTTGGGGTACACCACATTTTATTTGTTTATAGTCAGATAGGTGATTAGATACAGTTTTTAGTTCAATATTTGTGTGCTTGACGCACACTGCCTGCATACGATTTGTCAGGAAGGAACTGATCCACTTGTTGGACAGACCTCGAATACCATATCTTTCTAGCTTTGATAGCAGAATTTTATGGTCCACCATGTCAAAAGCTTTTGACAAGTCAATAAAGACTCCTATTGTTTCCTGTTTTTTGTCCAACAGGTTTAGGATGGAATTGATGCACTCATAGACAGCAGTTGTCGTTGACCTCTTATTTCTGAATCCATAAGTGGGTGTCCTCAAACTGAATTTGTGTATCTGTTAGAACTTCAGAGTGCTCAAATGGCTAGAGTTAATTATATCACCTTCAGGTGCTTGACATCTATTATTTTTTATCTGTCTTTCACAGCTTGTAGCCCAATAAAGAGTTGAAAGTGTATGGATTAAAAATCATTGTCAGGTTCCATGTCACAAAATAGTAAAGGAAAGGGAGTAGATGGATGTGTTGCCCTATTTATTGTAGCATTTGGGTGCTTAGAAAACTCTCAAAAAAAAAAAAAAAAAAAAAACCTCACAAAGTAAATTTTTATTCTGTTTGCACAACTGAGAATAGCTAAATAACACAGAATTTGCTACAGTACCAGTTACTTTCTTAAAATCTGTCAGACTTCATGTATTAAATTATTGTTATTATTATTATTATTATTATTATTATTATTATTGTTTTAAGTTTTTTGAAATTGTTTGCAGCTGGTTCTGAGTCAGAGAAACTAACCTCATAAATTTCAGAAACACAAATGCCTGACTTAATTTTTAAAGACATCCAATCATTATTTAGTAAAGACCTTGAGCAATTAATAAGCACGTAAAAGCACATTTGGAACACCATTGTCTTTGTGTAAAAATGTTCACAATGTCAAAAGTTTTTTAAAGCTCCATTTAAACAAAAATTTCACACTAGAAATTTTTGGTGTTGGATGTGAACCGCGTGTAAGCATATAACAGTTGCCAAAAAGCCATATCGCCTAGCATGTTGTTATGGATGTTCAACGCTATGCTGACAGTGTGATCACAGCTGTTTGCCAGCTGTCAGTAGAGTGTAGGGGTGTAATAGAACATAATTCACTCGTAACAGTAAGCTAGATGATATGGCTTTTTCACAATGTATGTTATGTGAGGCAATGGCAAAGGTATTTTTGAATATATAGGAACAGTTTATCACACCCATTAAAGATATCTAGTGTGGTGCTTTTGTTCAGTTGGGTAAGCAAGTTTGAATGGGGAGAGAGAATAGTCAGCATTTCCACATGGACAGTTTTTCCCATACTAATATATTCATCAGGAGAAAGCAGGGAGATTGAAATAATCATTGCTGTTTATGTCTCTTCATCATTCGTTTTTCTTTTTGTCTGGAGGTAATAGAATGTAAACTGATATTGTTGATAGGATACTGAGCAAGTATCCAAATGAGATGGACTGTAGTTTTGTTGCCCAAGAGTAGGACTTTTTTGGGGATTCTTTTTGTATTATAACCACATTTTAAAAAGATGACTTTATTTCTATTTTGCTTATAAAACTGTTTCCAGTCAAACAAACACTGAGTGAATATCACATTGGATATAAGCAAAGAAAGAATCATCATTATAAGTAGTCAGTGAAAGATTTGGAACATTATCATTGCTGCCATATGAGGTCTTACTACCATTCTTAGATGGAGGGTCACTAAAATTGCTTGTCTTTCTTGCCTGCTTAGCATGTACTCCATAGCTGTACGTGTAGAAAACTTTTTTAAAATTTTTTCTTTGGAATGCTGGTTGTGTGATCCATGAGTGTTATCTTGAGTCGTGAATTCTGTTACGTATGACTGCCATCAGATTTTGTTCGTTGCAACATTGCTTAGGTTCATTTTTCACTTCTGTTGGACATAATTTCTTCCCGGGAAAAGCGTTTGCTTCTTTTTCCAGTTTAAAGAATAACCATTTATGAGCTAGAATTAAAATATACTCCTGTCACTTACGTTTTTACCGAATGAATTCCCACTGCCCATGGTACAAGGATTCTCGGGTATTTGTGTAAATAGAAGCAACAGTTGAATTGGGGTGCTGAATGCTTGCTACAAGTGAGCGGAATGTTCTCAGTAACCTTTTGCATTTTTGCAGAATGTAAGGGGCCGTCCAAAGCGTAGCAGTGGAACACACACTCCAGAAAGTGAGATGGATAAGAAGTCATGTAAATCTCCAATAAGCAATGTGCCATCTCCTTGCGAAAAAAACAAGAAGAAGGTTTGCATCTTTCGTGTACTTATAAGGTGCTATAGGCATTAATTGGATGTGATCCGTGCATTCTGTTATAGTGGGTGAATGTTCAGTTCTCGTTAGTTTCAATCCAGTCACGAAATCTCTTTACCATAGACATTGTTTTGGAGGAGCTGTTCGCCGAATATGTAGTTTTTGTTCCTCTGTGGTCAATGTGATGATAAAGATACCATTACCATTGAAAAGAGGAGTGTTTTGTAGGTCTGTTATCAGATTGCATAACTATTACTAAGAAGCTATCGCATACGTGAGTGCAAACTAGTAAACCAAAAACGTGGTCTCCAGTTTTTTTTTTTGTTTACCGCTTTGCACTGTATAAGTGAGACCTGATAATGCAAGTGTAATATTGTGTTATGATTTTATTTGGAAGTTGTGTATTCACAGTGTTTACTGTATATGCTGGAACAATTCATCTCAGTCATTACAAGCCTTTTTATTCATTGTTCGAAATGCCAGTAACTTTTATAAAGATGCATTTCATTGTTTGTTATTTTGCAACTCTTAGTCATTTTCCCATGTAATCTGTCCCCATATGTTAAATGTCTACTTATTTTCCATTACTGATGGTGCATTGTGTACCCAAATGTTGAATTATTCATTCTTTTTCCTGTACAAAGTTGAATTAAAATTTAAACACTGGAAAATCAAGGTTGGAATAATGACAGTATTATGAAAAGGATAGATTGCTACTCACCATATACTGGAGATGGTGAGTGGCAGACAGTCACAACAAAAAAGACTACTAAACCAGTGAGCCTTGAGCCAAAAGACTTTTGGGCCAAAAGCTTACTTGTTTAGCAGTCTTTTTTGTTGTGACTGTCTGCGACTCAGCATCTCCACTATATGGTGAGTAGCGATCTATCTTTTCATAATATTTTTTAAATTGAATTTTAGCTTTTTTAGAAAATATGTGCCAGTGAAGGCCCATTGTTCTCATAATGTTAGGTTTACATATTTACGAACTTTTTTTGTTGGCATTCCCAATTTATTTGAGCTCTTATGAGTGAATTGCAATTTGGTTACTGTGACTAGAACTTAGTTTTGGTGATATGCAACTAATAGCATACATGCCACAGTTTGCTCCTTGACAATGTTTTATGCAGATAATTATAAGTTGATGCATTTGGAATAGGAATGATCCTTTTTCTACACCTACAGTATAATCCCTCTTTTATATTCTCAGAATTAACATTTTCCCACCATATACGACATCTTTATTGTTCCCGTCAAATTTCCTGTGTCCACAGTAATAATTTGCACCCGATTTTGTGTCAACATATTAATAATTTTCCCATGATTTACGCATTATGAAAAAATGTTCCTGGAGAAAAAAATGATGCTGACATGATATTGACCATCCAGTAGTGTTTACAAATATACGTCGTTAAGTTTCTTGACACCAGGGCACTCTACTTAGCGGATTTGATCCAGTAAACATGTAAAAGTTTGAGCAATTCGCGCTGTATCTCCCGCTGCTGCCAAGTCATACTTGACTGATGGGAGTAACCAGGTTCATTCGAATAAAGATTCATGACCAATCACAACCATTTCCTAACTATCTCTACTGTGCAAATGAACTGCTGATTGTTGTGATCACTGTGACACCTTTGTCGAACCAAGTTTAGCGTATTTCGGCATTTGGCCACTTGTTGTGATAGTTGACACAATCATTCACTTTGCGACTTGCGTTGCTCTAGTTTTTTTCCCCATGCTGAGCAAAATGTGTTTCTAGAATTTATTCTCGTTTTCAAGTGCAGTATTTACTTATATTTTTTTTAAAGATCTCTTGAAGCCTTCAGCTGCCATTCTCTCTTATTTCCTGTACGATTGTACAGTTTCGGCCTTAGGCGATTTTCAAGTATCTGAAACAGAAGTATCGTACATTGGATGCATTAGTGACACTTGTGATTTTGATGTAGGAACAAGTCATATCTATAGATATACTTGGCACGTTATAACATACTTTATGAATGATTTTTTAGTAGCTACTAAAATATCATCCATAAAGTAAGTTATAATGCGCCTAATATATCTACAGATATGACTTGTTCCTACATCAAAATCACAAGTGTCACTAATGTATCCAATGTATTGTACTTCTGTTTCAGATACTTGAAAATGGCCTAAGGCCGAAATTGTACAATAGCACAGGAAATAAAGAGCTGAAGGCTTCAAGAAATCTTTCAAAAAATTCATCACAGCTGCGGAACCTATTGGATTGAAAATTTACATATATATATATATTTTGTGATGTTACACAAACAAATAATGTGAGTGATAGTTTACGTGTGTGTGGTTTTCCACATAACTGAGGAGGAACAATACCTGATAACCTCAAAAAGATGACTACAATGCAAGAGACGCAGAATGACACATATGCAAACACAACACAAAGTACTTATTTATGTATTTGCACTTCACAACAAGAAAAAACTCTCAAAACATGTTGCACTAAGCATGAAAAAAATATGTAACTAGTGTAGTATTTCATTATTTAAATAATGACTTACAGTCACAGGCTTTCAAAAACGCTGATTATGACTTATGAAATGGAGTCAAATGTTTCTACTTCACAGACAGTTATCAGTTCCAGTTACATCAGCGGTTTTTGTTTGATAATAAACCTGTATTATATAATAAAAAAGTCCGTGACAAGTCTTTTGATGCCTGTTATGTACATATATCATACATAAAGTGTGAAAATTCAAAGGGGTATCCTATACGTAACTTTTACAGTGTGAAATGTTATTTCCCACATTTTACATTTTCCTGCATTTTTCGCTATTTTTTTGAAGTCCCTTGAAAAGTGTAAAAGTGGGGTTTCACTGTACATTTGCACTCCGCAAGTCAGTTTGAAGTGCATAGCAACGGGCACTTACCATTGCATCACGTATTAAAATTTCTTCCTGTTCCATTCACACACGGAGCATGGGAGAATAATTTATTAAATGTCTTTGTGCATGTTGTAATTAGTCTACTCTTGTCTTCGGAGTTCCTGCAGCAATAACAGGTTAAGGCCTGTAGTATGTTCCTAGGTTTTTCACTTAATGTTAGTTCTATGTGTATCAGGATATTCCATGTCTCAATATTAGAGAAGGAAAGTTGCTACTCACCATATAGTGTAGGTGCTGAGTCGCGATAGTCACAACAAAAATATTCACACAATTATAGTTTTTGGCCATCAAGGCCTTTGTCAGAAATAGACACACACACACACACACACACACACACACACACACACACACACACACACACACAAAAAAGCAACTTGCACACATGTCTGCAGTCTCAGACAACTGAAACCACACTGCGAGTGGCAGCACCAGTTCATGATGGAAGTGGCGACTGGGTGGGGGTAACGAGGAGGCTGGGGTGGGGATGGGGAGGGATAGTATGGTGCGGGTGGCAGACAGTGAAGTGCTGCAGTTTATATGGAGGGCAGGAGAGAAGGTGGGGCGGGGTGGGGGTAGGGGGTATGTAGCGGAAAGGAGAGAAATAAAAAGAAATTAAAAGTCTGGGTGTGGCGGTGAATTGACAGCTGTGTAGTGCTGGAATGGGAACAGGGAGGGGGCTGGATGGGTGAGGACAGTGACTAACGAAGGTTGAGGCCCAGAGGGTTACGGGAATGTAGGATGTATGGCAGGGAAAGTTCCCACCTGGGCAATTCAGAAAAGCTGGTGTCGGTGGGAAGGATCCATATGGCACAGGCTGTGAAGCAGTCTTTGAGATGAGGGATATCATGTTTGGCAGTCTGTTCAGCAGCAGGATGGTCCACTTGTGTTTTGGCCACAGTTTGTCGGTGGCTCTTCATGCGGACAGACTCTTGTTGGTTGTCATGTCTACATAGAATGCAGCACAGTGGTTGCAGCTTAGCTTGCAAATCACATGACTGGTTTCACAGGTAGCCCTGCCTTTGATGGGATAGGTGATGTTAGTGACCAGACTGGAGTAGGTGGTGGTAGGAGGATGTATGGGACAGGTCTTGCATCTAGGTCTATTACAGGGGTAAGGGATTGGGAGCAGGGGTTGTGTAAGGATGGACAAGTATATTGTGTAGGTTTGGTGGACATCGGAATACCACTGTAGGAGGGGTGGGAAGGATAGTGGGCAGGACATTTCTCATTTCAGGGCACGACAAGAGGTAATCGAAACCCTGGTGGAGAACGTTGTTCCAGTCCTGGATGGTACTGAGTTATGAGGGGAATGCTCCTCTGTTGCTGGATGGTGGGACTTTGGGAGGTGGTGGGAGACTGGAAAGATACGGCACGGGAGATTTGTTTTTGTACAAGGTTGGGAGCATAATTACAGCCAGTAAAGTCTTCAGTGAGACCCTCTGTATATTTTGAGAGAGACTGCTCGTCACTGCAGATGCAATGACCACAGGTGGATAGGCTGTATGGAAGGGACTTCTTGGTATGGAATTGCTGGCAGCTGTCAAAGTGGAGGTACTGCTAATGCTTAGTAGGTTTGATATGGACGTAGGTACTGATGGAGCCATCTCTGAGGTGGAGGTCAACACAGTAGTGGAAATCATTATAAAGGTATAAACGTAATAGTACAATGTCTGTAGCTTAGTGTATTGAATTTATTATGAAAGTAGTAGATACATATACAACATAAGTAATCATGAGACAGAACTACATATTTTTTATCATAAAACGAGTAACAGAATGAGGTGTTTACGTTTCTTGGGGGGAAATTGGTGTAAAGACACTCACCGTCTTGTTGTATTATTGCATTGTGAGTACTTTGTCCTACCTCCGTTCTTCCTAATTACCTCAAAAATTTTCTTTGGCATTGGTTTTGTTATGGTTTGTGGTTATGACAGTGATATTTTTGCCCACTCTTCTCGCATCTCACTTTTCAGCTTACATATGGCCTCAAATTGCCTTCAATTGCAACAGACAGGCCTTGCAAGTATTCCCCAAGGCTACACGCAGGCCAAGGCAAGACATTGGTATCTTTATCATCAAACCACTTTTTGGTTGTAGCAGAAATGTGAACAGATGCATTGTCTTGTTGAAACATTAGACTTTCATTTCCTAGGCTCTCATACATTCTAATCAATTCTGTTTCAAGCACCTCAATGTACATGTTAGAGTTCATTCTAGTTTCCAATCAAGCAATGCATGATTTACCTTTAGTGCTGAAGGCTGCTCAAATTATAACACTTGCACAACCAAAATGTCTGCTCATTCTTACCTGCTGCTCTGTTCTCAGATCGTGCCGATAATATTGAAATCCACCCGGCCTATCAAAATTAAACTTTTCATCAATGAAGATAATTTTATCCCATTATGAAATCCATGACATATGTTTTTCAGCAAACTTCAAGCTAAACTGTTTGTTTGGGTGTTAGAGCCAGTTTCTGCAGTCGTTTCTTGATCCAAGATGTATGTCATTTGACAAAATTTGTTGTACATGTCTGGCAGTTACAGCTGTAAATCAGCAACAAGTTGAGAAGAATAGTGGTTTGTGGCCCTTGCTTTGCACCAAAGGAACTGTTTTGATGCCTCAGATAATTTTCTACTTAGCTCATATTTTCTGTTATGTCTATATCATGCACCCAATTTGATGAAATTATCAATTGCTACACTGAATGGTTCAACTTTTTGGCAATTTGATGATTAGAGAGTTCCATTTCCTTGTACATACCAATTTTTACTTTTCTACATCTAAATCTACATCTACATCGATACTCCGCAGTCCACCTTAATGGCGTGTGGTGGTGGGTACCCCGTACCACTACTAGTCATTTCCTTTCCTGTCCCGCTCACAAATAGAACGAGGGAAAACGGCTGTCAATAGGCCTCCACATGAGCCCTAATTTCTTGTATCTTACTTTTGTGGTCCTCACGCACAATGTATGTTGGGGGCAACAGAATCATTCTGTAGTCAGCTTCAAGTGCCGGTCATGATCATCTCATGGTAACTATTTTCGGTGTGGCTTTGTCACAATCATGGTTTATGTACACAACATGCATTGCCACTAATGATACCTGTTCCCTGTCTGCAGTAAAGCACATATGCATACACTAACACCTCACACCTGAATCATTGATGTCTTGTTATATACTGCACTACAATTTGACTGCAGTTATCAGTATTCCAGATATCATACTATTGCATATACACTGTGCACAATTATTCTAGCTGACAGTGTTAATTTTCCTACAAATATCCAAGCTTTTATACTGATTTCTACTACTATATGAAGGAAAAATGCCTCAGATGCTTTTGTAAACTAAGTTCATGAGCCTTGAATAAGTGAGCAATTCCTGATACCAAAATTTGTATGTTATGTGTGTTCACCTTCCCTGGAATGGGGAAAAATGCCTTATCACTGAACCGAAGCTTACAACAGAAACAATCTTCTTCCATTAGTCTCAGTGTGTCGATGCAGAAAAGACTGTTGCAGTTCTTTGTTGGTGTTCTGCAGAGCCTGGCTGAACAGCCTGGCTGAACTGCAGGCAGCAAGGCTTCTTAATATATGTGTCTATAACTTCTGTCAAACTCCTCTGTTAGCTGCAGCAAATTCTCTGCTGCTTTGTTGTTTTGATTTATAGAAAGTCGCTATGAAACTTGTGAAGATGCATTACAGTCCCCCTTCCATCAGTGACGGATACTGGTTTCTTTCTATTGACCACACAATATCTCATGAGGACAACACTGCAAGTGCCACAACTCTATTTCCCTGAAACTTCACTCATTGGAAGGGGAATCAAAATAAGTGAACATGTGTCAATATGTGCAGAAGGCATGGCTGACATTGGAATGGTGCCAGTTGAGTCTGTCAATAGATCGGGTCTCACTGGCCCTGGCCTGTACCTCTGTATGTATGGGGAGGGGAGGCTGGCAAAGCTTATATGTGACAGTGTAGTGGGCAGTGTTGGTTATTCATGTAAAAAAATCCTGTTGTAGTTAGTGTTAGATTTGTACCACATAGGTATCCCTGCTTAAACGAAGACCCTCTAACAAAGGAATCACCTTCAGAGGAGGTCAGGTATCCAAGTACTGAAGGAATAAGCATATTACATTAAAATGTGAGAGGTATTAGAGATACAGTTAGTGAATTGCTTACAGATGTTGACTCTGCCATTACTGGTATATTGGAGCACCACTTAAATAATTTGACAATTCAGAGGCTTCCTTTACTGGGATACAGATTAGCTAGCTGTTTTTCACCGAGTTCTTGGCAGAGTGGGGGAATGGCCATGTATGTGAAGAACAGTGTTCCACTTGAGTCCATAGACGTATCACAGTGCTGCTGACTTAATATTAATTTTATATGTGACTGTGCAAGAAAAAGAATGTTGGAAGATCTCCTAAATTCATATGATCTGATGCAGACTGTGTTTTTTCCAACCAGGGTGCAGGGGAACAGTAGCACAGGCATAGACAGTATTTTTATTCATTCTTTATTATTAGATGGGCATTCTGTTGGTAACAGGGTGAATGGTCTTTCAGACCATGATGCACAAATTTTAAGACTAAAAGGTTTCTGTAGTCAAACAAATGTTATGTATAACTACAAACAATGGAGAAAAGCTAATCCACAGGCAATAGAGAATTTTTTAAACCTCTTTCAGGAACAAGAGTGGACGGGATATTTATAGTGCCAATAACATAGATCACAAATATAATGCTTTCCTTAACACATTTCTCGTGCTCTTTGAAAGTTGTTTTCCATTAGAACATTCTAAACAGAGTACTAGCAATAAAAGACAGGCTGGGTGGCTGACTAGGATATCATGTAGAACAAAGTCAGAAAATGTTCGAAGTAGTCACAATCAGGCTACAGTAGCCCACTACAAACAGTAATGTAAGGTGCTTAAAAATGTTATTAGGAAGGCAAAGAGTATGTGGTAAGCAAATAGAATAGCTAGTCCACAGGATAAAATTAAAACTATATGGTCAGTCGTGAGGGAAGTGTCTGGTCAGCAGCATAAGGTCAATATGAAGTCAGTTCGTAGCAAAAATATTCCTGTTGCTGATAAGTCAGATATATGTACAGTATTTAACAATTACTTTCTGAGAATTGCTAGTGAATTAAATAAAAACTTTGTTTCCAAAGGGAATCAAATAACTCTCTTGGAAACTGCCTTTCCGAGATTAATGTCTGAAATATTCCTCTGTGATACTGACAAGGGGAAATTGAGTCAATAATTAAATTGCTGAAGACTAAGGACTCCCATGGATATGATGGAGTGCTTAGCAGAATATTTATGCACTGTGCTGTGCATGTTAGCCCTTTACTGAGCCATGTTTGTAATTTCTCCTTTAAGAATGGTCAGTTTCCTAAACAATTAAAGTACTCAGTAGTAAAGCCACTTTATAAAAAGGGAGAAAGGGATAATGTAGACAATTTTAGACCATCAGTGTTTGCTAAAGCTATTTAAAAGACTGTGTATGTAGGGATAATTGATCATTTTATTTCACATAATTTGCTGTCAAATGTACAGTTCGGTTTTAGAAGCGGTTTAACAAGTGAAAATGCTATATTCTCTTTTCATGTGACTATGAGTTTTCAGTTGCCGGAGACTGCAGTCTGTGTGTGTGTGTGTGTGTGTGTGTGTGTTTGGGCACTCGCATCTGTCGTGTATTTTTGACAAAGGTCTTACTGGCCAAAAGCTTTATGTGTGACAATCTTTTTGATGTGCCTATCTACTACTTAGCATCTATGCTGTATGGCGAGTAGCAACTTCCCTTTTCACAATAGTGTTATATTCTCTTTTCTCTGTGAGATAATGCATGGACTAAACAAAAGGTTTCAAACACGAGGCATCTGTTTTGATTTAACTAAGGCATATGATTGTGTTGATCACAAAATATTGCTTCAGAAGTTGACCCAGTATGGAATACGAGGAGTAGCTACATCTACATCTACATGACTACTCTGCAATTCACATTTAAGTGCTTGGCAGAGGGTCCATCGAACCACAATCATACTATCTCTCTACCATCCCACTCCCGAACAGCGCGCGGGAAAAACGAACACCTAAACCTTTCTGTTCGAGCTCTGATTTCTCTTATTTTATTTTGATGATCATTCCTACCTATGTAGGTTGGGCTCAACAAAATATTTTCGCATTCGGAAGAGAAAGTTGGTGACTGAAATTTCGTAAATAGATCTTGCCGTGAAGAAAAACATCTTTGCTTTAATGACTTCCATCCCAACTTGCGTATCATATCTGCCACACTCTCTCCCCTATTACGTGATAATACAAAACAAGCTGCCCTTTTTTGCACCCTTTCGATGTCCTCCGTCAATCCCACCTGGTAAGGATCCCACACCGCGCAGCAATATTCTAACAGAGGACGAACGAGTGTAGTGTAAGCTGTCTCTTTAGTGGACTTGTTGCATCTTCTAAGTGTCCTGCCAATGAAACGCAACCTTTGGCTCGCCTTCCCCACAATATTATCTATGTGGTCTTTCCAACTGAAATTGTTCGTAATTTTAACACCCAGGTACTTAGTTGAATTGACAGCCTTGAGAATTGTACTATTTATCGAGTAATCGAATTCCAACGGATTTCTTTTGGAACTCATGTGGATCACCTCACACTTTTCGTTATTTAGCGTCAACTGCCACCTGCCACACCATACAGCAATCTTTTCTAAATCGCTTTGCAACTGATACTGGTCTTCGGATGACCTTACTAGACGGTAAATTACAGCATCATCTGCGAACAACCTAAGAGAACTGCTCAGATAGTCACCCAGGTCATTTATATAGATCAGGAACAGCAGAGGTGCCAGGACGCTTCCCTGGGGAACACCTGATATCACTTCAGTTTTACTTGATGATTTGCTGTCTGTTACTACGAACTGCGACCTTCCTGACAGGAAATCACGAATCCAGTCGCACAACTGAGATGATACCCCATAGGCCCGCAGCTTGATTAAAAGTCGCTTGTGAGGAACGGTGTCAAAAGCTTTCCGGAAATCCAGAAATACGGAATCAACCTGAGATCCCCTGTCGATAGCGGCCATTACTTCGTGTGAATAAAGAGCTAGCTGCGTTGCACAAGAACGATGTTTTCTGAAACCATGCTGATTACGTATCAATAGATCGTTCCCTTCGAGGTGATCCATAATGTTTGAATACAGTAAATGCTCCAAAACTCTACTGCAAACTGACGTCAATGATATAGGTCTGTAGTTTGATGAATTACTCCTACTACCCTTCTTGAACACTGGTGCGACCTGCGCAATTTTCCAATCTGTGGGTACAGATCTATCGGTGATCGAGCGGTTGTATATGATTGCTAAGTAGGGAGCTATTGTATCAGCGTAATCTGAAAGGAACCTAATCGGTATACACTCTGGACCTGAAGACTTGCCCGTATCAAGCGATTTGAGTTGCTTCGCAACCCCTAAGGCATCTACTTCTAAGAAACTCATGCTAGCAGCTGTTCTTGTTTCAAATTCTGGAATGTTCCATTCGTCTTCCCTGGTGAAGGAATTTCGGAAAACTGCGTTCAATAACTCTGCTTTAGTGGCACAGTTGTCGGTAACAGTACCATCGGCACTGCGCAGCGAAGGTATTGACTGCATCTTGCCGCTTGTGTACTTTACATACGACCAGAATTTCTTCGGATTTTCTACCAAACTTCGAGACAATGTTTTGTTGTGGAACCTATTAAAGGCATCTTGCATTGAAGTCCGTGCCAAATTTCGCGCGTCTGTAAATTTTAGCCAATCTTCGGGATTTCGCGTTCTTCTGAACTTCGCATGCTTTTTCTGTTGCCTCTGCAACAGCGTTCGGACCTGTTTTGTGTACCATGGGTGATCAGTTCCATCTCTTACCAATTTATGAAGTACGAATCTCTCAATTGTTGCTACTATATCTTTGAATTTGAGCCACATCTCGTCTACATTTGCATAGTTAGTTCGGAAGGAATGGAGATTGTCTCTTAGGAAGGCTTCTAGTGACACTTTATGTGCTTTTTTAAATAAAATTATTTTGCGTTTGTTTCTGGTGGATTTGGAAGAAACGGTATTGAGCCTAGCTACAACGACCTTGTGATCACTAATCCCTGTATCATTAGTGATGCTCTCTATTAGCTCTGGATTGTTTGTGGCTAAGAGGTCAAGTGTGTTTTCGCAACCATTTACAATTCGCGTGGGTTCGTGGACCAACTGCTCGAAATAATTTTCGGAGAAAGCATTTAGGACAATCTCGGAAGATGTTATCTGCCTACCACCGGTTTTGAACAAGTATTTTTGCCACCATATGTTGAAGTCCCCACCAACTATAACCGTATGAGTTGGGTATTTATTTGTTACGAGACTCAAATTTTCTCTGAACTGTTCAGCAACTATATCATCGGAGTCTGGGGGTCGGTAGAAGGAGCCAATTATTAACTTAGTTCGGCTGTTAAGTATAATCTCCACCCATACCAATTCGCACTGAGTATCTACTTCGACTTCACTACAAGATAAACCACTACTGACAGACACAAACACTCCACCACCAATTCTGCCTAATCTATCTTTCCTGAACACTGTCTGAGACTTTGTAAAAATTTCTGCAGAACTTATTTCAGGCTTTAGCCAGCTTTCTGTACCTATAACAATTTCAGCTCACAGCTGGTTCACCTCTTATTTTAACAACAGACAGCAAAAGGCCATTATCCCCAGTTTTTAGAATGGCAATGATGTAGGGTCTTGGTGGGGCATGGTCAAATGCGGGGTGCCCTAGGGATCAGCGCTGGGGCCACCCCTGTTCCTTATTTATATAAATGATATGTCCTCTAGTATTACAGGTGATTCTAAAATGTTTCTGTTTGCTGATGACACTAGCTTGATAGTAAAGGATGTTGTGTGCAACATGGCATTGTTTCAAATAGTGCACTTCATGACATAAGCTCATGGCTTGTAGAAAATAAACTAAAGCTAAATCATAGTAAGACTCAGTTTTTACAGTTTCTAACACACAATTCAACAAAACCCGATGTTTTAATTTCACAGACTGGGCATATGATTAGTGAAAGTGAGCAGTTTGAATTTCTTAACATTAAAAGTACTCTACTTTGCTTATTTTTATTCGCTTATGACTTATGGTATTGTATTCTGGGGTAACTGTCCCAAATCTCAAAGGATATTCTTGTCTCAGAAATGGGCGGTTCAGGCAATAAGTGCCGTAAGTTCGCGAACATCTTGTCAACCCCTGTTCCCTAGTCAGGGTATTTAGGCATTGACCTCTCAGTGTGTGTGTGTGTGTGTGTGTGTGTGTGTGTGTGTGTCATTTCTTGCTAACAATATCAACTTATTCCCCAGAATTAGCAGCTTTCACTCAGTTAATATTAGGCAGAAATCCAATCTGCATTTGGATCACACTTCCTTGACTCCTATCCATCCATTTTCAATAAGCTACTACAAGAATTCAGAAATCTTAGCTGTAATTCACATGATTTCAAATCTAAACTGAACAGTCTCCTCATGGGTAACTACTATTTTGTTGAGGAGTTCCTTGAAAATTATGCTGATTCCTGTGTTATATTGTTGATGGCATTTACATAAACTTATGGCTGATCTTTTTTTGGGTTCATAAACATTTTATTTTATCTGCTGCTACTCTTATGTTGTGATTTCATGTACTTGCATGTTTCACGATCTTGGAGATTTGCTCCTCAATTTGGTCCTATGGAACTAGATGTGTAAAATAAAATATTACCTTATAGTTTAGCCATTTTTAAAAATCTGGAATATCACTTTGACCACCCTAAAAGTCACTATTTTCATCTTGGTTGACTAGGATTTGGAGAGTTAACAGGTGCTTGCACTCCTTTTTCTGCCAATTATTTGGAAAATTGTGGTTATGAAACCAACTTCCATGCAATCTGCACCATTTTCACAAATTTTGAAGTTTCCTTTACTCTGTGAGGTAGTGTTCCATCTGCACCTCTGTCAAATTGTTGGCATGCCCAACCATACCTTTGTGATGTGTAAAGCAGTGTAATGAGTGAAGGTGATTACAGGACGTGTAGTTCGGGAATCCAATGGTCAATAGGTGTACAAACAAAATTGAAATCATTCCTGGATTTTTGGACAACGTTATTGCATCGAGTTAATAAGACTCTCTCTCTCTCTCTCTCTCTCTCTCTCTCTCTCTCTCGTGGTTCACATGGTCAGCTACATGGTATAATCATATCGTGTGAAATGAATTAAGAGTGGGTAATGGCATGCTGAAATTATTGATATTGTGGGCTATACTGCATCCATCCTGTATGTCACGCCTGGTTAAGATGAGAGATAATTTACTTATGTACTCAGTTCCAACTGTAATTACCTCTTGTGTAATCATTTCATGCTCCATCTCTTTGAAATTCTGTATCTGGTCATTTACAAATCTTGTAATTCTTACAATGTGGCTTTATTGACGTCAGATACCTGAAAGGTTAAAACTGGCAGTTGGTGTTTGCATAATAATAATAATAATAATAATAATAATAATAATAGCCGGCCATTGTGGGTGAGTGGTTGTAGGCGCTTCAGTCTGGAACTGCACTGCTGCAATGGTCGCGGGTTCGAATCCTGCCTCGGGCATGGATGTGTGTGATGTCCGTAGGTTAGTTAGGTTTAAATAGTTCTAAGTCTAGGGGACTGATGATCTCAGATGTTAAGTCCCATAGTGCTCAGAGCCATTTGAACCAATAATAATAGTAATAATAATAATAATAAATAATAATAATAATTTGTTTTCTACCTTTCCACTCCCTCTCCTCATCACCAAATTATGAGAAAAGAGCAGAATTTTACAAATGGTTTTATTTATAATCACTTTGCTCTCCCAAGTTGTACCGAACATTATTTGACCTAATTCTTTTCCTATATGACCTGACACAGAGGTATGTATATTGGAATTGATCATATTGTCACACGGAAACCCCAATAAAGTCCACATCTGAAGGCAGGGTTGTCAATAAAGAACAACACATGAAAGCACGTTTAGTACTGATGCCAACATACTGCCAGAACAGGACAGAACTGACCTGGGTGGAGAGTGCAACTGTTTATACGAACGTCAAATATTACAGAATGGTGTTGTTTATACAAATATTGAATATTCCAGAATACACAAACATCACAATCATATTTCAAGAATCTTCCAGAAATGGTAACTACTAAATAACAAATAATTTCTGGTGATTGGGTTGGAACCAGTGACCAGCAGCACACCAGCCAATGACACTAACCACTGCATCACACTGCATGCACCACAGCTCACGGCATTAGAGATGGGTAAACTCGTTCATCGTTGGGAACTAGTTGACTGCTGAGCGTTCTTTTTTGGGAACCGTTCATTTTTACTCTTTCACCGTTCATTTGTGCTTGGTATATGGTTCTTATGAAAAACTGAACACTAGTAGTGTAGGTGACTGAAGGATGGAGGGCACCAAGAGGGGGCACTTGCCTCCCCCCTGGAGTATAGAGTTTTTATTCATTACAGAATTCTTACACACTTTTAGAAGTAATTTCTGTGATTCTGCAGAACCTCTCGTTTAGCCAACTGTAGCTTTGTGTGACTGATCGCAGGGAAATAATATAGGGTGGCGCACGGAAAACCGGCCCCGAGTACAGACTGCTCGCCAATTACAGGTGATGTGTTGCCCGTTACGAGCAGATGCAACAAACAGACAAACATGTAATAATTAGGGAGTGAAGAAATAACAAGCTAATGCAAGCAACAATTGCGAAACAATCGATGATGATGTGTAGAGAGCTGGAGAAGAGAACATGAAAATCTCACGCGACGCACATGGGCTATAGCTCATGTAGTTTTGTAAACCTGTTGGTGGCTGTTTCCCAACTTAATATACCACAAGAGTCTTGTATAAAAATTCTTCGTTTCGACTTCCACTACATAGCTATGCTACGTTGTAAACAATAATCGTTTACACCCTATATATACTGCACGTTGTCTCTGAGTTCGTAGGCGAAGTAAAGACTTTATGGAAGCATAAAATAAAATGTGGTTTTCTCATCATACTTGCATCACACGCTTAGTAAAAATTAAGTTTTTATGTTGCATTATTAAAGTTAATGCAGCAATAATAATAATAATTAAGTTCGCAGTAGTAGAGTTTTTGGTTTGAAAGCTCCTTCTGAACAAATGTTTTTGAGATAATAAGTAAATACTATTTTATGGCAATCTATGTGTTTTCAAATGGAGAGGCACTGCTTTTCCTACTGAGCCAAAATGACCCACAACCCACCTTTTTTCAATGAAACCAAACTAGTGGGTAATGCAAACTGGAAACAACCAAACTTAAAAATAAATAGAGCCTTCCTAAATGTAATGTTTTGTATATGAAAGATACACGAAAATCGTTTTATATGAATTTTCTTACACTAAACATTAAGACAATTATTGAAAGTTAGTTGTTAAATCAAGTTGATGAAACCAAAAAATATATGAATAACAAAAAAAACTTGCCTTGTTATAAGTATGTCTTCTGCTGTTCATTGATATAATGAATTGAGCTGATATGCCCTTTTGTTACCTGAAAAGACGTACCTATTACATACAACGTAATTTTTATGTAATTTACGTAACTATAAAATACTTTTTGATTACCGGTCACTGACGCTGAATAGCCAGAGCCAAGTGCAAGAACTGTTTGGAACACATGTAAAATGGGCAAGCGCAGTGAACGAAACGAACAACTGGATACTGAACTAACTAGGAGCAGTCGGAAGTGGAACTGAGACAGGTGGTAATGCGAAGAACGACGAGTGCGGCCGAGGGAGGCCGAGACTGAGATGAGCGCGCGACCGAGGCTGGAACGAGAACTGCCGAAGTGACCGGCGCGACTGAAGTGAACTATGAACCGATCGTTCCTCGTTCCCGGGAACTATAAGTAGACCGCCGCGACCGAAGTGAACTACAAACCGATTGTTCCTCGTTCCTGGGAACTATAAGTAGACCACCGCGACCGAAGTGAACTATGAACTGATCGTTCCCTGGAATTTGTTCCTTGGTCCTTTCGTTCATCTTGGTGAACCGTTCCTTTGCACCCGTTCATTCGCGAACTACCCATCTCTACACAGCATTACTCCCTCTCCTGAAGAAGGCCTCATTGCAGCTGATTACGGCACCCTGGAGCTGGATCTTGTCCATGGCCCTCTGTATGGCTGTGCTGGCAGATCCTTATGTTCTGGTTATGTTGTCACAGCATCTCCTCCCCCCCAGGGGGTCCACAACTCTTTTGTGGATACGTGCGTAGCGAGCACGGGACCCCGAGCTAATGTGGCCCTCCTTCCTTTCCGGGCTGCATACCTTCCCATTCCGCATCCTTCCCCATCCCTATCTTCGCCCCTCCTCCCCTCACCTCTGGCTCTTTCCTTCTCTTTCTCCCCATCTGGGAGTATGGTTTGTGCCTCCGTCCGGAGACGGACGCTCGTAAATGTACTGCATTTCTTGCCTTCCTTGCTTTTATGTCTTCTTCCTTCCTTTGTCCTTCTCTGTCTTTTTCCTTCCTTTGTCCTTCTCTTTTCCTTACCTCTTCTCTTTCGCTTTTCTCCGCTGCGGCGTTTGAGACCTCTCTTCCTTCCTTTCCCTTTCTCTTTCTTCCTCCCTGTGCGTGTCTGAAGGCCGACCCACGCCCTTCGTGCGTAGCCGGTGACGGGGTAACGCGTAATTCCCCGCCCCGGGTAGACAGGTAGGACACGTACGTACCCCCTGGTAACGGCCAGGCCCAGGGAGGGGTGATTACCCGAGCTGATACCTTCCGAAAATGCCGATTGGTCCCTCCGTCCGTATGTCGGGAGGTGTGACCTGAGGTGTGAACAATCACCTAAGGCGGGAGTGCCCTCAGAGGGGGCCCCCACAAGGGAGGAGCGCGCCATCGGAGACGCCGGTAATCATGGGGGATTCTTCCGCAATGGTTTCCTCACCTTCCGCTAAGTCTAGTCACAAACGTAAGCATACTGAGTCTCAGCCACAGACGATTCTTCCATCGTTGCCACAGTTCCTTGTTGTTTCTCGGTCTGATGAAGGTCACGACTTCTCCACGGTCAACCCTTTCATTATTCAGAAAGGAGTCGACGCAATAGCAGGTCCTGTAAAGTCTTGTTCCAGATTACGGAATGGCACCCTGTTGTTAGAAACACACAGTGCCCTCCAGTCACAAAAATTGCTGCGTACTTCTCTGCTCCACACCTTCCCTGTCCGGGTGGAACCGCACCGTACCTTGAATTCCTCGCGTGGAGTCGTTTATACACGCTCCCTCGATGGATTGTCTGACGAAGAAATTCAGCACTATCTGTCTGACCAGGGCGTAACGGCAGTTCATAGAGTAATGAAACGGGTTGACACGAACATCATTCCAACCCGCACTGTCTTCTTGACATTTGACACAGTTCAACTCCCATCGAAAATCAAAGCAGGCTATGAGATAATTTCCGTTCGCCCTTACGTCCCAAACCCTACGCGTTGCTATCGATGTCAGCGGTTCAATCACACCAGCCGGTCCTGTTCCAATCCAGCCAAATGTGTTACGTGTGGCACGGATGCCCATGAGGGTGCTTGTCCACCTCCATCCCCTCGCTGCATCAACTGTATGGGTGACCACGCTGCTTCCTCTCGAGATTGCCCCGTTTTTAAGGATGAGAAGCTCATCCAGGAAATAAGGGTGAAGGAAAAGGTGTCGACCTTTGCTGCTCGAAAATTATTCGCCAGTCGCAAGCCCACCGTGCCTCAGACAGGAAAATACAGCACTGTCCTTGCTTCTCCTCGGCCAACAAAGGAGGCGGCCACGCAGACTTGCGACCTCACCTTTAGTACCACGGTCGTCAGATCGGCCAGCGCAAAGATCGCTCGTTCAACCTCACCACTTTCGCCTGCCCACTCTATGGCTCACCCTTCGTCGGGTTCTGCTACATCTCGAGCCCAAAAGTCGGACGCCAAGTCTTCGAAAAAAGAGCATACTCGTGAAGAGTTTTTACGGACCACAGCTTCACAACCATCGGTTCCTCCTTCATCTAAACAACATTCTTCCAAGAAGGCTACAAAGAAACCCAGTTCCTCTCCTTCTCCGCCAAGGCGTGCCCCCTCTACAGCACCACCTGGCGGAAATCGCCCTCGGCCATCTTCTGTGTCGCCGAGGCGCACTGCTGGTGGCCGGTCAACCGGCCGATCGCTGGTGGCAGGGACTGCTCCTGACCAACTTATGGATCAGGATCTTCTGCCTTCGGCTGAATGCCATTCCATGCTGTCGGTTGCTAGCTCCGAGCAGTCTTTGAGTTGACAGCAACTTTGGTCACATTCCTCCATTCTCTTTTCACCCCATGTCCATTATCCACTGGAATATCCGCGGCATTCGAGCCAATCGGGATGAATTGTCGGTCCTCTTACGCTCCTACTCGCCGGTCATCTTCTGTCTTCAGGAAACAAAGCTGCGTCCCCATGACCGCTTTGTTCTCCCTCATTTTCAGTCTGTCCGATATGATCTCCCCTCTGTTGAAGGCTCTCCAGCCCATGGAGGACTCATGATTCTTCTCCGTGATACTCTCCATTATCACCCAATCCCCTTAAACACTTCCTTCCAAGCTGTCGCCGTCCGTCTTTCACTTTCCGGATACACGTTCTCTCTTTGTACTGTATACGTTCCGTCGTCCACACCAATGGCACGAGCTGATCTCCTTCATCTTCTTGGTCAGCTTCCACCCCCCTATTTGCTGGTTGGGGACTTCAATGCCCACCACCCGCTTTGGGGATCTCCACACCCTTGTCCACGTGGCTCCGTATTGCTAGACGTCTTCCACCAAGCGGATCTAGTTTGCCTCAACACTGGGGTCCCCACATTTTTGTCTGCCTCCACGACAACCTTATCTCATTTGGACCTTGCGGTCGGTACTGTTCCGCTAGCTCGGCGCTTCGAATGGTTCGCCCTTGATGATACACACTCGAGTGACCACTTTCCATGTGTCCTCAGACTGCAGCCTCAACTGCCATATATGCGCCCGCGACGCTGGAAGTTTGCCCAAGCCGATTGGACACTTTTTTCGTCTCTCGCGACATTCGATGACCGTCGCTTTCCCAGCGTCGACGATGAGGTCACACACATTACCGACGTTATCCTTACAGCTGCGGAACGTTCAATACCACGCACCTCCGAATTGCCCCGGCGCCCCCCAGTTCCTTGGTGGAACGAGGCATGCCGTGACGCAATACGTGAGCGGCGACGTGCTCTTCGCATTTTCCGTCACCATCCTACTTTGGCCAACTGTATCCGCTATAAGCAGCTCCGTGCGCGATGCCGTCGCGTCATCCGCGATAGCAAGAAGGCAAGCTGGAAATTCTTTATTAGCTCATTTAACACCTTCACTCCCTCCTCGGAAGTTTGGAGTCGGCTTCGACGGTTCTCAGGCGCGCCTAGTTTCTCCCCGGTTTCTGGGCTCACTGTCGCGCATGATACCTTAGTGGACCCCGTCGCAATTTCTAACTCGTTGGGTCAGCACTTTGCTGAGATTTCGAGCTCTTCAAATTACCCGCCAGCGTTTCTCCCGAAGAAACGTGCAGCGGAAGTGCGACCTCTTGCTTTCTCCTCCCAAAATCACGAAAGCTACAATACTGTTTTCTCCATGCGGGAACTCCAACATGCCCTCTCATCTTCTCGCTCCTCCGCCCCAGGACCGGATGGTATCCATGTCCAAATGTTGCTGCATTTATCCACCCATAGTCTGCGTTACCTCCTTCGCCTTTATAATCGAATTTGGACCGGCAGCACCTTTCCCAGACGGTGGCGGGAAGCTATTGTCGTTCCCGTTCCGAAACCTGGAAAGGACAAACATCTCCCCTCTAGCTATCGCCCCATTTCTCTCACGAGTAGTGTCTGTAAGGTTTTGGAGCGTATGGTGAATTACCGTTTAGCTTGGTGGCTGGAATCCCGCAGTCTTTTAACACCAGCCCAGTGCGGATTTCGGAAGCATCGTTCTGCAGTTGACCATCTTGTCGCTCTCTCCACTTATATCATGAACAATTTTCTCCGGCAACGCCAAACGGTAGCAATATTTTTTGATCTGGAGAGAGCATACGATACCTGTTGGAGGACAGGCATCCTCCGCACACTGTTCTCTTGGGGCTTTCGAGGCCGGCTGCCCCTTTTTCTTCGCGAATTTATGGCAGAGCGCACTTTTCGGGTGCGGGTGAACACTACTCTCTCCCGTACTTTCTCCCAAGAAAACAGGGTACCCCAGGGATCCGTGCTGAGTGTTGTACTGTTTGCCATCGCCATAAATCCAATTATGGATTGTCTCCCTCCTGATGTCTCGGGCTCCCTCTTTGTGGACGATTTTGCGATCTACTATAGCTCTCAACGGACCAGCCTTCTTGAACGACGTCTTCAAGGATGTCTCGATCGCCTCCACTCGTGGAGCATCGAAACTGGCTTCCGTTTTTCACCCAGTAAGACCGTTTGCGTCAAATTTTGGCGACGTACGGAGTTTCTTCCGCCCTCCTTACATCTAGGTCCTGTCAACCTTCCGTTTTCAGACGTCGCTAAATTCTTGGGTCTTATGTTTGACAGAAAACTATGCTGGTCCTCCCACGTTTCCTATCTTTCGGCTCGCTGTCTGCGATCACTTAACACCCTCCGTGTCCTGAATGGTACCTCCTGGGGAGCGGACCGAGTGGTCCTTCTCCGCCTCTATCGCGCCTTAGTGCGATCGAAATTGGATTATGGAAGCATAGTCTACTCCTCTGCTCGGCCGTCTATTCTTCGGCGTCTCGACTCTATCCACCACCGTGGATTGCGTTTAGTGTCTGGAGCTTTTTACACTAGCCCTGTGGAAAGCCTTTATGCTGAGACTGCTGAACCTCCGCTGTCCAATCGGCGAGCAGTCCTCCTGAGTCGTTATGCTAGCCGTCTGTCTTCCATGCCTGCTAATCCAGCCCACGACCTTTTTTTCGACGCCTCCTTTGATGTAGGGTATGCAGGCCGCCCCTCCTCCCTACTTCCGTCAACTGCTCCATTCTCTTTCCTTCCGCTTTCCTAAAACCTTCCTGACAACTTGGGGTACAGCACCGCCTTGGCTCCGTCCCCGGATCTGCCTGCTCCGTGACCTTTGTCAATTTCCCAAAGATGGTACCCCTACACTTGTTTATCGTCGGGCATTTGCTGCTCTATGTGCAGAAATGACGGACGCCACATTTATTTACACCGACGGCTCGAAAACATCGTTAGGTGTAGGGAGTGCCTATATTGTTGGCGACACCCCAAATCGCTTTCGGCTTCCCGACCAGTGTTCGGTTTATACTGCGGAGCTTTACGCTGTTCTCCAGGCTGTCCACTACATCCGCCGCCATCAGCGGATACAGTACGTTATCTGCTCAGATTCTCTCAGCTCTCTCCTCAGTCTCCAAGCTCTTTACCCTGTGCACCCTCTGGTCCACCGGATTCAGGACTGTCTGCGCTTGCTTCACATGAGGGGCGTCTCGGTGGCGTTCCTCTGGCTCCCGGGACACGCTGGTATCTGTGGGAATGAGGCGGCCGATATAGCGGCCAAGGCCGCAGTCTCTCTTCCTCGGCCAGCTATTCAGTCGCTTCCATTCACCGATCTTCGGAACGATTTATGTCGCCATGTTGCTCATTTATGGCATGCCCATTGGTCGGCACTTCCCTGTAATAAATTGCGGGAAGTGAAAGCCCTTCCTTGCGCTTGGACCTCTTCCTCCCGAACGCGTCGTCGGGAGGAGGTAATTTTAGCTAGACTCCGGATAGGGCATTGTCGTTTTAGCCATCGACATCTTTTAAGCGGCGATCCTCCCCCACTCTGTCCCCACTGCTCTCAGCTGTGGACGGTAAGACACCTTTTAATTGAATGCCCCTATTTTAATCCGTTACGCTCCCGTCTACAGCTATCGCCTGATCTATCGTCGATTTTAGCAGATGACACGCGCTCCGCCGACCGCGTTCTACAGTTTATTAGTGACAGTGAAATGACGTCAGTCATTTGAAGCTTTTTTTGGGGACAATCACCCCCTTTCTGTAGTGGATTTTTAAGCAGTCTTCTATTTTTAGTTTCTCCAATTTTCTGACTTTGTTCCCATTGCTGTTGGTTTTAAATTTCGGTTTTTTACTGTCTTAAGTCACGGGCTGGGCGCTAATGACCATAGAAGTTTTGCGCCCTAAAACCACAAAAAAAAAAAAAAAAAAAAAAAAAAAAAAAAACAGCATCTCCTCTATGATGAGCATTAGAGGTAGCCCCCCTTTCATCATTGATTTGCATCTTTGGACAATAGCAGGACTTCATTTTCTGCCCTCGTATTCTTGATGAAGGATCATAATCCTCAGACAAGTGACAGAGGATACAATATTAAAAAGTTATGCTTCAATAACTTTTATAATAGTCCAACATTCCACAGAAGTGTAAAACTCCATACATAGTATATGGGGCTGTGTCTCACTGGCCAGTGCTTTATGTTATAGTGGTCGTCATCTTTCTCCTGGGCGTCCAGGTTCTGTATGCAAGCCAGGTTCTATATGCCTTGCTTCTTCTGTCCTGGTTATGAGATGTTTCATGTAGTCATCATGAGTATCGACCAGTTGAAATGAGAAAAGTTTATCCATTGTTTTGAACTCATGGCTCTAGAGCAGAAAGAACAGTGTGAAAACTATAGTGTCTTGCTCCACTGTGTTTTATGCGAATATCATGATGGGAAGTATTGTACCCAAGTCATTCTGTGCAGTGTCAGTGTACATCGAGAGCATGTCTGCCAACATCTTACTGACATGTTTTTTTAGGCCATTCATCTGTGGCTGGTAGGCAGTTATCCTGTAAGTGTTGTCGCAACGTGAAATTGCCCTGATACTATTCTCAACTGGAAAACTTTTCCACCATGAGAGATCATCACACGGGGAGCACTGCACTTTAGAATGATGCCTTCTACGAGGAACTGTGCAATTACTGGAGCTTCAGGAGCCGGATTGTTTTGGTGACAACATTGTGGGTAAGGTAGACTGCTGACTGTTATTCATTGACTCCCTTTTGTCAGCTTAGGGAATCTCCCCGAGAGGTCACTTCCAATTTGGTAAAGTGGTGCTGCTGCAGGCAGGATTAGTACCAGATGCCCCAGAAGTAACTGCAACACATGCATTTTTTACAGTGGCTCACAAAGTGTCTAATGGATCTTTAGAGACTTGGTGAGTGATACCTGCATCTGATTTGGTCTCGAGTCTTCATAAATCCCAGATGAGTGTCATATCGACATGATGTTGGAATATAATGGAAATACCTTGGGGTTGCTGGCCACGGATGAGCTGGATGATGAGCATCAATTTCCACATTATGACAGTGTGTATACGACCCGGGAGATCCGGGAAAAACCCGGGAATTTTTTCATCCAGGAGAAAACCGGGAAAAGTCCGGAAAATTTTCAGGATTCCAGGAATTTTTCATTGTTTTAGTTTTCAGTTAAATTTTTGCAATTTTGACTGGTAAGAACCGATATTCTAACAAAGGATATTATTGTATCCTGCTACTGTAGAATAATACTTCAACAATAATACATAAACGAGAGAAAAAACGAAAATAACTTAAATTGCAAAGGAAATGCGCCATATACAACAACGACACACAGTGCTCATGCAAGGGCCTGCCAACAGCAAAATTTGTCAAAGGCTTTAGGAAGACTATGCAATAGCTTCATAACAACAAATTGCCTCCGATGAGCGTGAAGTCACAACTGTTTACATTTGATTTGTTTTAGCAGTTACGAGCGGACTCATGTGCATGCGCAGTTGAGTCGTGTTTTGTTTGAGCAGTAGATTCTCCCACTTCCGGCTACAGGAATGTGGCTATTGGCTGTGCAAGCAGTCGCAGCAAGCAGCTAGTTGCTACCAGGAAAAGGGGGCGCCAAATTCATATTCTGGAGGGGGAAAAAAAAACTTGTTTCACAAAGTGCCTAGCATCCAGCGCACGTTTGTCTGTCGATTATTTTGAAACGCTTCCCTGTTGGTTTTTGAACATATTTTAAGTTGATTTCTGAATGAATCATAAGTTGATTTTTGAAAGCGTGTATAGTGTACGTGATGTCTCTGTCAGGAAAATCCTCGTCACATCTAGAAATAAACTCTCTGCAGACGAAAGAGTTCGGGGCTATATGAGCTGAGCAAAGCCGAACGGATGAATGTCAACCGCTGTCCTTAGACACTGGACTCGCATTCGGGAGGACGACGGTTCAATCCCGTGTCCGGCCATCCTGATTTAGGTTTTCCGTGATTTCTCTAAATCACTCCCCGCAAATGCCGGGATGGTTCCTCTGAAAGGGCACGGCCGACTTCCTTCCCCATCCTTCCCTAATCCGATGAAACCGATGACCACGCTGTCTGGTCTCCTTCCCCAAACAACCAACCAACCAACCAACCAACCGCTGTCTGATTATGTGGTAGATTGGGTTTGCGAATGATCAGCTTTGTTATAATTACTACTATTGAAATCCATAGATTCAGGCTACCAGAATGGAAATAAACGACTGACAGGAATAACAGGTGAGAAAGATTACATACTATCTTCTCGGTGAACTCAAGAAAATGAAATTTTGACGGAAAAGTTTTGACCAGGTCGCTACACTACTAAGGGCCAGTTGTACAGTTCCCGGCTAGCAGCCGCTTAAGTTCTATTTGGGAAGTAACGTGGAAAACGTGTTGCACGAACACGTAATAACGCCTAACCGGAAAACAATCGCGGGATAACTGAACCTGTGATTCTGGCAGTGTTCGTGAAATTAATCGGCGAACAAATTTTGACAATGGTAGGAATAGCTGCAGAACTGGTGATGACAAGATAGTTTCTTAGAATGAGAAAGTAGAAGAAACGGAGACATCACCCAAATTATGAAGAATAAGACAATTCCAAATTATATAAAAATTTCGTAATACTACTTTTCGATCTTGTGCTTGAGAAACTGGTGCGTATGAATGAAATGTGAAACTGTTTCCTAACATAAAGCTTTTTGCTTGTAGTAGGCCTAATAAGCATATGATATTGATACTTCGTGGATTATATTCTGTCGTGTTTTAAAAATGGCCATTTGTGCCAAAACAGTCTTGTTTATTTGGTATGTCTTACAAAATTGCTCCAATATCAGAAAGGCCTCTTTTGTTTTATGTAGCAGGCAGTGACAAAATAGATGTAATCAGATTGAGAAACCACACCAGGCTTGAGTATTATTTGTGTTAACAGCTTTTTCAGTATTAGATAACGACATTTTGATTTTTCACATAGTGAATCGTTTGATGAGCTTGGGTGAGATAATAGATTCTTTCGCAGAAAGGAAAGCATGCCATGTAAAGCTGTAGCAAGATTAGAGAGAAAAAATGCTAAGAGCTGAGGATTGAAGAAATGTGTACTTTCTTGCTTCTCTCTTTTCTTTATTGGTTTTGTGTGTCCTGTATTTAATTTTACGTCACACAAAACAGCAAGTTATTAGCTAATAGGCAATAAAGAGTGCAAATTTTCAGAAGAGTTCTTGTTCTCCCGAATACAAATAATCCCATCCACTATTAATTGCGAGATTTTTTTTTTTTTTTAAGAGGGGCCTGCTGTCAAACCGGCCGACTGGAAGCAGGAGAGGCACCACAGGACATTTCAACTTCCACTGTCCTGAATATAGTTTGATGGCATCCAGTACAAAATATACACGTTTCAATTCCACAGAGCGAAATACAGTGATGAGCGATAGAAGAATGCTTTATGAAGAGGCGTGGCACTGCACTTCGGCACACTTGAGACCAAATAATATGTCTTACATTTCCTCGAACACATATGTTTTATGTTTCAGACTTTTCAGAAAGATGTGCGCTACAAGATGAACATATTTTTGAAAATTCGATCTTTTTTAGTATTGATCCAGTTCGCAAATATCGTAGATCCGAGGCTAATGCACAGAGCAGTCTGAGTTATAGTGGGTAGTCTCCACGTGACCCGTATTTACATTTAGCGATTTTGCTGTTTCCTCTTTGTTTACCCTCACGTCAAATGAAAACAAGACAGATGTCTGTGGCCGGGAGCTATGAAGTGAATTAAAATACATTCACATAATTACGGAAGGCTAAAATATGTCATTAGTTTCAGATTTTACTTTATTTCCACCTTTCTGACTGTCAAGCATTAATCGCCTTGCAGAACAATGAAGTTATTTTTGTCGGTTTGCTAAAGAAATTTGACTTTTATAAACCTTTTCCGCAGAGGCAGTCAATGTATTTGAAAGGAAATGTTTGATTCCACAGTACTGGCTAGTTTCAACTGTTCGCTGCATTTCAAGTGCACATTTTCATCTTCTAGCATGTATGGCGTTATGCCATAATAAAGAACCAAGCATGATATAATGCAGTACTGATGCTCCAAGAAAATTTACATCCCGAAAACCACACTGGGAAGCTTAATATCAGGTCGAGGTATACTTGATTGGGAATCTGGACATACGAATGTGCACTTGAAGTATGCACTTTAAATGTGTGCATTTTAGTTATGGTTCACGAAATTCCGATGCTCTTGGAATATCATCTGATGTCTTGTTTCTGTTATGACATAATGTATGATCTTTCAATGCTTTATACGTATGTACATATGGTCTTCCTGCATCATGGTAGCTGCACAAGCGCGGTGACGCCTTTTATCTGCGCTCTCCGTCAACTGCTGAAACGAACTTATTTCTAACATATCGCTCTCTGGCAACTGCTGAAACGAACCTATTTCTGACAGGTCGCAGGAAAAATATTGCGAAATGTGGTTTGAAATTTGTTACTTTCAAAGTAAATATCCTCTTACGTAAGTTGAACTATGTGTGAGAATGTACCATGAATTTCTTAAATCACAGAGCGTTTGACTGTCATTTAAAAAATCAGCTCTTTGATGATGAGCCATTTAGAAAAATTTCGAACCCAGATCATCAGACATTTGTCATTATTAAAAATTTTACTGGCACATTTGTGTGATTCTTAAAGTGTAACACGCGCATAAAAGATCAACATTATATGTGAAATCATAATTTTTCTTGCAGCTTATTAACCTTAGAGACCAATATTATATGTGAAAACTTTTCTTTCCTTGTAGCAACACTATGTATATTAATTTAAACTATTAACTTTACGTGTTTGTGTGTTCGTGCTACGTAACAGTGATGTTGCTGTTGGCTGACTACGTCACGTGTCCTATGCTCTGAATATCCGCTGTTATCGGCTGCCGAGCTATGACTGGCTTACAGAAATGCATCGCAATCTCTATTTCAATGATTCAGAAAGTAACATGCGGTGTTTGGTGGAATTCCAATGTATACTTTCGTAATACGAAAATATGCAACGTACATGTTGCTGCACATAAGACATTTCCGAAACGCGTCTTTCTCTCTGAGTTTCATTTTCTAAAGCGCCGGGAAATTCTACGCCCGTGTGTAAAACCTAAACCATTCAAAGTATTGACAAGGGAAAACATAGTGTCACTTAACATGGGAAAAGCGTGTTTTCACCCGGGAGAAAGTGTATTTTTAACCGGGAAAAATCTGGGAATTTTTCTTCCTTGTTCACGTATACACCCTGTATCAGATCATAGTTCCTCTTATACAGTATACCATTTATTTGTTGGTATCCTTTGGCTGGATCTTGCCTCTGTTCAGCAGCATTGTCATGTAATGCAGCAATTAATGAGATTTCACTCGTGCTGCTGTGTTCTGCCAAAGAATTCCTTGAGTGACAGTCAGCACTATTCTGTTTGTGTCCATATTTTTGTACCAATGTGATGTCATACTCCTGAACCCTCAGTGTCTGTTTTGCCAGTTGACCCGATGGATTCTTTGGGCTGGTCAGCCAGTATAGAGAATGGTGATCTGTCTAAATAGTGAAGTGTTTGTCAAATAAATAGGGCCAGAACTTGTTTATGGCCCAAACACCTCCAAGGCACTCCATCTCAGTGGTTCTTCTTGAACTTGGAGGATACTCTGGCCGCATGAACTATCACTTTTCCAGCACCTTCCTGGATTTGTACTAGAACTGCCCATATCCCACAACACATTTCAACACATTTGTCAGTTGGCTTTGATATTCTTCAGATGTCTTCAAAAAAATGGCATTATCATCCAGATAGCAAAGTCCAATTTAGGTGTCAAATCGGATTGTCCATTGTATTTTTGAAGATGGCTGGAGCATTTCATAGTTCAAGTGGCGTAACTTTGAACTCATAGAGGCTATTCATAGTTACGAAAGTAGTCATTTCCCAGTCAGCCTTGTCAATCTCGATTTGCGAGTAGCCTGTCTGTGTGTGCATTGTTGAAAAATACTTTACCTCTTCCAAGCAGTCCAGGGTGCAGTCAGTGCACAGCAGTAGAAACAGAAGTGTCTCTTCGTGATTTTGTTCAGTTGTTGTAGGTAGTCAACTCAGAAACACCATGTGCTGTCCTTCTTCGCAAGGACAACAGGAGAGGAACAAGGACTCTGAAGTATTAATTATGTCATCTTTCACCATGTTTTCCTCTTACTCCTGAATTATCCATTCTTCAGCCAACAACACTGTATGAGCATTGGCTATTGGTGGCTGATCCCCAGTGTTAATACGGAGTGAGGTGGAACAGTTGTTAGCACACTGGATTTGCATTTGGGAGGACGACGGTTCAATCCTGCGTCCGGCCATCCTGATTTAGGTTTTCCGTGGTTTCCTTGTGAATCGCTCCAGGCAAATTCTGGGATGGTTCCTTTGAAAGGGCATGGCCGACTTCCTTCCCTAATCCGATTAGACCGATGACATCGCTGTCTGGTCTCCTCCCCCAAACAACCCAACCCCCAGTGTTAATCTGATGTTTTATCATGGACTGCTTGGCCTGTCTTTCCTTCACTCTGGATTTGAAAGCTTCTGAATTGACACAAAATAGCTATTACTTGCCGATGTTGATCCTCTGTCACGCCAAATTCTATTGGCAGTTAAATAATAGCTTTCTCCCCTGTGTTGCCTGTAGTTGTAGGTTAGCAGGATTCTTTGTTGATGACTCTAAGCTGCCCTTCCTGGATTGTTTCAGCTGTTCGTGTGCACACACCTTTAGGGATGAATGGTGGCTGCTCGTGACAGTGAGGGATCCAAAGTTCTCCTTGACCCTCCACTATGTTTATGATCATTGCCAGCATGTAGATTTGTTTTGTGAGCCTGAGTAGCTTTTTACAATCAACAAAAACTTCACATCATATTTGCCATTGACTGTAGAAATTATTTTTTTCACAATTGCAGTTTCAACTTTTGGGCCATTGTCAAGTGTTACTGCAAAAGATGTTGCTTCAGCATGTGTCAGACTAAAATCCTCCGATAGGCCTACATGTCATCATCAGAAATAGCCTTGTGAAATAAATAATTTCTACAGTCAGTGATATCCTTCAAGAAATTCTACATGACTGTGAGCCCCAACCATGAGAAGTTAATCAAAAACTTCACAGTTTAACTGTGCATCTTGACTGATGACTGGAACTTGTCTTGTTGATGACAAAAGGATAACAATGTCTTCAGTAGCCAACAACTGCCCAGAGCAATCTTTTTTTCTGTATGCTTGTTAGAATATCATCTTTGTCAGTTTGGAGATCTGATCCTTCACAGTCTATGAATGGATGTGGTGACTGCAAGAAGTCCTACCCAAGAATAATGATATGACTACATTCTGATGAAATGACAAGGATCAAACCTCTCTTCTTCACCATTCTCAATTATTTCTGAGCTGTGTGGTCAGCATTCATGGTGGATATGTCTATTGTACTCGGTCCAAGATTTCTGGCAGCCGTACACTGTTGTGTCTCTACTTTTACTGTTTCGCACATGAGAGAAGTGAGGTCATGCTGGTCTTCCGCCACTGCCTTGGGGACCAAGGAACCACATTCAGGAGTTGACTGTACCACTTTCACCTGACTCTTTTCTTTGTGATACATTTCCTTAGTCCACTGGCACCACTTGATAAATTCTTCTGTTGTTTTGACATACTCTATCGGAGAAGCTTGGTGTGTGTCTTCTGCGACTCCTTTTCTGATAAGTGAGGAAACATTCTGTATGTGTGACTGTGTCGTTTTGCAATAGCAATGGGCCTTGTTCTTTGGTTGTTCTTCTGTTAAGCAGACTTACTGTTGATTGTCACCAATTGTTTTCCTCAGTTCAACCTGGAATTTGCCCCAGCTATTGAACTTCTTTTCGTTGTTTTCAAACCATTGCTGGACTGTGTCATAAAAATAAAAGTATACATATACCAGACACGTCGTATCATCCCACTTTGGTGACTTGGTCAGATGCTGTTATCCATTTCATCAGATCCTGACCAGTATCCCTGGAAAACACTGATTGATGCCTGATTTTCAGCTGACATCTGCTGTTTTGGATTCCATCCATTTCCTGAATGTGCAGATCTTAGGAATGATGTACTGCTTGTATTCCAATTCCTGTCCATGTAGGTGACTGCTTTTACATTGCCTAACTGGAGTCTTGGTGATGTAAATGTTGTGAAGCACCTGGCACCTTCACCAAACAATGCCATGTCGAAATCGCAATTGAGTCCAAGTCTGAAGGCAGGGTTTTCAATGAAATACAACACGTAGACTGAAAGAAATTTTATTACTGACATCAACATACAGCCAGAACAGAACTGATGTGGATGGGGAGTGCAGTTTTTTTATACAAGTGTTATATGTTCCAGAATACTATAATGGCAATCAAAAAGTTCCAGTTTGAAGATGTTGCTGCAGCTTGTATGCAATGTAATGATTTTCTTATGCGGGTATATAAGCACCAATATGTGGGCAATGGATTAGTGTGGCTTTTGTGTCTTTCCACCAGGCGTACAGTAAATGGGGAAATATGAACTGTGACAAGAAGGACTAATATGCTATTATTTCTTCCTTGGTTGCTGAAGGACAAACACCGGTGACATTCATTGGAGAATGAAAAATGCATATGGGACAGCTGGTTTCAGTTTGACACAAGACAGTGGTTGATATGGGAGGCCAGCCTCATCTCGTACACCAGCTCAAGTGGTAGACACTTGGGCACTTGCCCTATAGTCCTAGTCTCTCCTCATGTGATTATCTCCTTATCCCTTAAAAAAGTCTTTGAATGATCGACAGTTCCTGTCAGTTTGTGATTTGCAGCAAGCACAGATTTCTTCATGCAACAGGATGTGCTGTTTTACCAAACAGGTGTCTTTGACCTGGTGCTTTAGTGAGATGATTGCCTCAGTGCTGATATAGAACCACAATATATTTCAAGAATCTTCCAGAAATGATAACTCTAAAATAATAAATAATTGCAATAATGGCAACGCTTATCACTGCGTGCACAAGAACTGATGGCAATATTTCTTTGTACGTACAAAACAATAATGTATGCTCTGTTGGTTGTGCATGTCAGTGTCACACTTTATCTGTGACTGGCTGCATAAGCTGATTCCTAGGTCAGACAGGGTTAAGTGAATCATGCCTCTGAGGGAATTGTGATTTACTTATCCAACAATTGTTAATGCTCTGATTATTGTTAGAGTGTTGCTTACATGCTGGCTGAAGGGCTTTCTTCAATAGAGTTATCAAATTGTAGATGTTATAGGGGGAGAGGAGTTAATTGCTCTTGAACATATCAGCATACGGATTTGAGATGTGCTCCATTTTTGTGTACTGTGTATGAGTGATGCCCTCTAAAATATAAAAGTGCACCTATACAGCATGAAATGCTACACTATGATAGTGTGTAAAAAATTCATGTACTAGCTTTGTAGCATTCTTTTCATCTTATTATCAGGTTGGTGCACAAAAACAGTGGATTCTGAAATGGCAATAGTTGGATGTTACCAAATGCCAACAAAGCACCTATATTTTCATTGAGAGTTTTGGGTTTACTAAAATGGTCAGAGGCACTCAGGAACACCAACAAACATTTGTACCTGACACATTACGACAGTTATGACTGCAGTGGTCATTGAAAAAAACTGTAGTCTGTAGCATGGCTTTAGAAGATAAACCCTGTAAAGAAATGTTAGCAAGTACACAATGTGAAAAACAGTAGGGCTAGTGAACTTTCCTCCTCATTTTTAATGGGATACCAGTGATATTGAGCTACATTTTTATAACAGTGACTTCTCAGCATGTTCAAGAATATGGAAAAGTGTGCACAACTGATTCCTCAGGAGCTTGATGAATAATTTTTTATTTGTCACCTGGAAGAGTTGCTTCTCTGTTATTCTGATATAAGAAAATAAAAAATATAATTACACACAAAGCACTGTCACAAATTTAAAAAAAAGGTTTTTATTAATTGTCGCTATCCTGTTCAGTACCTTTGTAATGGTGATTAGTGAGTGCTGCATGTATTATTTGGTATTCATTGTTGAAAACTGGTGAAAGAATGAATGCTGGAAGATATTGCATCCCATTTACCGGGCTGCAAGGCATAAAGACTAAGCCAGAAATGGTCTTTTACTGTGC
Source organism: Schistocerca cancellata (assembly GCF_023864275.1). Taxonomy (NCBI): domain Eukaryota; kingdom Metazoa; phylum Arthropoda; class Insecta; order Orthoptera; family Acrididae; genus Schistocerca; species Schistocerca cancellata. The sequence goes on along the minus strand of NC_064629.1, from coordinate 812,171,122 downwards.
AGAAACTACATATTACTGAGACTCATGTGCTGACAAACTGTTTAGGCATATGGACAGTTTGCAGACAGGGAAAACTTTTGCATTAAAGCCACCCATGATATTGTTTTAGAATAGCATTTCACTCAGAAATATTTAAAATTTGTGACAGTGTTGCACTAGTGCCTCATAAGGATAAGTCTCATGCAAATGTGGATTTATTATTTTCATCAAATTATTGTTGTTTCAAAGTGCACCACAGAACCCAACATTTCATGTGCAGCATCCTAATACACTTTAATCAATATTCATGTTGTAATATGGTGCATTGCGAGATGTGAATGTGATATTTGTACATATTCTTCCTGGTATGACATAATGGCTAACAAATCTGCAGTGTAGTTGAAATAAATGATTGTCTGGCATACCTTTAGTTGGGGGATAATATTATGAAATATGCTTTGATATACATTATTTTGTTTATTAACGTTGTGTGATATTGTAAAAACAGGATATTTTGAAATATCCAACTGTTAGTTATATCAGTTAATTTGCTTATAATATATTCAGACAAATATCCCTTTCAAGTGTCATGGTTTTTGCTCACGAGGGGTTTTATCACATAGTCTTTGGAATTACACACTTTGATTTAGCTGACATTAATATAAAATTATTCCATTTTCATTTCTTTACTTGCAGTCAAAACCAGAAACTCCAACAAAAGGGAAAAAACGATCAACGATAGAGGTTGAGAATGAAGAAGAGAAGGAAGTTTCACTATTCAAGCGCAAAAGAAATGATAGGGCAGATGTAAGTAGTATTTGTAAGAACATCAAGACTTCCAACTTTTTTGTTGGTTGGTTGTTAAATTTTAAGTAAAGTGAATGTTTAATTTGTTATGTGACTGAAAAGTTTTTCATGGCTGTCTGCTGGATTCAGTTATTGGCCCTACATTAATTTTTTACAGTGAGATTTGCTGCCAACTTATGTTGACTGCAGATGAATGCTAAGCTAAACTGACACAGTTTGGTGTCCCAGTCCAGGATTCAGCTGCAGTCACCTGAAAATGGCATCAAATCAATGCAGTAAAACAACCTGGTAGAATTTGATTTAGATAATTTGTATCACTGAAGCCGTACTTTATGCAAATTTTTTAGTCATGAAACTGTACTCTGTTTAAGAAGATGGCTTATTATCTTTTTATGGACTTCATATCTTCCTTTCTTTTTTTTACATAGCCAACAGATATCTTATTACTCCATTTCACTTAACACCCATCTTTTCTTCCACCTCGTACTTTCTTCTCACTAACTACTACTCTGAATCTTTCACATGTAGTGTCACAAATCAGTTATTTGATTTTCATATGTTTTGAATAACACATGTCATATTTTCTGTTTTTATCTGCCACTCTGTCTCCTCCAAATTTCCTCCCACCTTTGCCAAAAGCAAAGGGCATATTTTTTTCCTACAATTTCATGGCAGTGCCTTGTATGAGGTAAGTTGTCTTTCATATTTCACATGGATTATATACAGCTGCCATAGGCAAAGAAAAGGTTATAAAAATCTCTAATGATTTTGAGTCTGAAAACAATTGTTTATGGGCAATAATGTGAGGGCTTTCATTCACTTGATCATGGTAGTGGAAAATGTATAACTAGAGTCTGCCTGCTTAGTTGAACAGTAACATATTTTCCTACCATACAGTGGGTCCAGTTCGATTACAGACAAGTTGGAGATTTTCTCTACTTGTGGACTGGGTATTGTGTTGTCCTCCTCATCCTTTCATCATCATCCCCAACACACAAGCTGCCCAATGTGGCGTCACCTGAAATAAGACCTCGACGTGGCGGCCAAACTTCCCCGGATGGAGCCTCCCGGCCAACAGTGCCATATGATCATTTCATTTTCATGTAAAAGTAGAAGTGATTTTCAGTAAAAGAAGTTTTAATGTTTAGTTATTTATAAGAGTGGCTTGAAAACCAACTTCCATCTTTATCTTACTAGGTTGGAAATGTGGATATGTGTATTTGTTCATTCCTCATTCCAAGACGACATATGAACATTATTTGCTATAAACGAAGATCTTGCCAGCTGTGAGACACTGACACCAATAGCTTTTTTCACCACAGTGTGTGGAGAGAATGGAATGGGTGGAATTATTCTTTATCCTTTGTGTCACTTGTTCTGCAGTGAGTGCACTGACATCTGCAGTGAACATGTGAATGGCTAACTATCTGTTGACAACCACGTACTTTTAGCAAGAGCAGGCATTGCCCGCAGGGGGAGCGACTTTTAAAACTAAGTTTATGAAAACAGTTACAAGTCGCACTTTGTATTTTTTATTTACTGGTTTTGCTCTTCAAATGAAAAAGAGCATTATTGGAATATACACTGTAAAAGATACAAATTGAGATAATATAGAAAACTCACATTGACATTATGTAAAGTACATATGGCTGACAGCATTAAAGATTGTGTTTAAAGTTGGCTGGCAGCTCTATAAATTAAACTGGCTGTGCTGTAGTGTTTAAACTTATGTTTAAAGTGTGTTTAAAGTACAGCAGTAAATGATGAAACTGACAGTGCCAAAATGAAACTGACTGTACAACAGTACTTGTAACATCCATGGTATTGTGTATCCAAAAATAATTTACAACTAAAGAAAATGAAATTTACATTTTAGTTTCCTCTTTTATGGGTGTATGTATAGCATGTCATATCTGTTTATATTTCAAAAAATACAAGTACATCTGTAAAAATTAAAATGTATTTCGAAATACATTATAAAAATACATATTTAAAAATATCTTTACAAAAATGCATTCGAAACTACCATTTTTAAAAATATTTCTGGTAAGATAATATACAGGTATTATATTTTAGTTGCTTATATACAGCACTTCATCAATTAACCTATAGAATCCATGTAAATTACATTTGCTTTCTTCATTTGATAAATTTTGTGGGGTTTTCTTCTTTTCTAAAAAAAAAAAATTCCGATTCTTCCAAAACATGTAACAAAGGACCTTTATCTGCGGTGTGGATAATTTTCATACTGTCTTGAAACTCACCTAATGTATGTTTACTTGTTCTCAAATGCACCCAAAAATTAAGTTCTCAGTTGAAGATGAAACTGATAGTAGCATCAATGTTCTCAATTTGTCAGTTAGTAGATCGAATGGGATGCATATTTTTAAAGTTTACAGGAAGCCTACATATTCAGCTAGAATTATTGGGAGTAATTCAAATTATCTAATCCAGCACAAAAAGCATATTTCTATTCAGCTTTATACAGACTATTACAGTTACCACTCACAGATAATGACAGAGCAACAGAATTACAACCAAAAGTATGGCATTAAGGAACAATTACCAAGAATGTGATGTAACGATATTGTACCACACTACACAGACAATTGTTAAATGAAAGAAAAACAATAGTATAGGCAAGCCAGTAGAAAAGGAAAGGTATATTACACTCACATACAAAGGTCATGTAACAGAGGTGTTTCCCAAGATAGAAAGTTAAAGTAACATTTTGAAGCAGCAGCTCCCTTAGACATGCTCTAATACACAAAGAGAATATATGTAAGGACAAATACAGTAATTTAAGAATATATGAAATGAGTTGCCAGAATTGTCAGAGCATGTACATTGGCCAGACTGGAAGGGTGTTCAAAATACGTTTTAAAGAACATTGCAGTTTAAATTCAAATCATACAGCATTTGGCAAACATTTGAGAACAACTAAACAAACATTGGATGAGATCCAAGCTAGCATGAAAATTATCCACATCACGATAAAGGTCCTCTGTTAAATGTCTTTCTAAGGCGCTGCCATCATGGACTGTGCGGCTGGTCGAGGTGGAGGTTCGAGTTCTCCTCGGGCATGGGTGTGTGTGTGTGTGTGTGTTTGTCCTTAGGATAATTTAGGTTGAGTAGTGTGTAAGCTTAGGGGCTGATGACCTTAGCAGTTAAGTCCCATAAGATCTCTCACACATTTGAACATTTTTTAAAATGTTTTGGAAGAGATGGAATTTTCCTAGGAAAGAAGAAAAACCACAAAATTTATTAAACGAACAAAGTGAATTTAATTTGCTTGGATTCTTCCAGTTATTTGATGAAATGCTGTAGATAATCAACCAAAATATAATACCTGCCGTATTATCCTAACAGAGATATTTTTAGAAATGGTAGTTCGGAATGCATTTTTGTAAAGAAATTTTTAAATATTTTTTTGTAATGTATGTTGAAAGACATTTTAATTTTTACAGATGTACTTGTATTTTTTGAAAGATAAGCAGATATGAACAGATATGACATGTCTATATACAGGCCTGTAAAAGAGGCAACAAAAATGTAAATTTTGTGAATTATGTTTTGATACACGATACCATGGACGTTACAAGTACTGTTGTACAGTCAATTTCATCTTTGGCAGTGTCAGGGTCATCATTTACTACTGTACTTTATACACACTTTAAATATAAGTTTAAGTACTATAGTACAGCCAGTTTAATATATAGAGCTGCCAGTCAGCTTTAAACATAAGTCACCATACTGGAAATAGAACATATAATTATGTAATGTCCATGTGAGTTTTCCTTATTATCTCAATTTGTATCTGTTACAGTGTATATTCTCATAATGCTCTTGTTCATTTGAAGAGCGAAACCAGTGAATAAAAAATACAAAGTGTGACTGTTTTCAGAAACTAAATCATGTACTTGTCGTAAAAGTGCATGATACAGACAGAATAATTTCACGTGTGAGAACGGCACAGATATCTTTGAGTAATTGTGCACGATGGTGTGATGGTATGCTTTTCGTGAGTTTTATACCAAGTAAGTGCAAAGATTTCAGCTTAGGAAATTAATGTGCAGGGTTGTAGGGTGTGCCTGTTTCAACCACAGTATGATAGTGTAGTAGTTAAAGCTGCTGAGCATTGGCATATTAGGTCGAGGTCCGAGAACTGGTGTTCAATTTGGATTTTTCTGGAACTGGAAGGTGTGGAGTGCATTTGTCTCAACATTGTTACTCCAGGTGTAAAGCTGCACAGCTAAATAAACAGGGGAGTTGACATGTAAGAAGTAGTATTAAATTGAAAGCCTTGGAGCTAACTGTAAACCACATAATGTGTATTTATTTATGCAGATTGTCACAGGAGGTGTGGGAGTTTAATTCTGTTTGTGAGTTTTGAAATAAAAAGATATCAGTGTACTGGGATCAAATGAATATGACTTAGGATATTGAGGTGGTTTTTTCCCCCCAAAAAAACCTGTGACAGTAATTGGACACTATTTGTAAATGTATCCTACATCTTCTGCGGCAGGGGAGTTTGAAAGTGTTTGATCAACTTCCACATAGAGACTTGCTCTCACTTCCACTAGTTATCAAACTTAAAAGATTGTTTGTATAACAGCACTTTTCACAATGATGAGCAAAAGAAAAATGACATGGAGTGGCTGCAGTTACAGGTGTCAAAATTTCATATGTGTTAGTGAGTGGGAATGTCACTTTTGTATCAGAAAATCAAACAGTAGAAAATCCAGGATGGAATAATGACAATAGTATGAAAAGGATAGATTGCTACTCACCATATAGTGAAGGTATTGAGTCTCGGACAGGCACAACAAGAAGGCTGCTAAACAAGTTAGCATTTGGCGAAAAGGTTTTCTCCTGTATTAGGCAACATACTCACACACATTCACACAAATGCAACTCATACACAGTGCAGTCTGGCCTCAACAGCCAGAGAGACAGTGGTCATGTGTGTACGAGTTGCATTTGCATGAATGTGTGTGTGTGTATGTTGTCAAATTCTGGAATATCTTTTGACCGAAAGCTTACTTGTTTAGCAGTTTCTTTGTTGTGCCTATCTGTGACAACATATTTTAATGGAGCTTATATTCCAAAGAGGTTTCATTTCTCGAAATGTTTATGGTATTTGTGTTAATGATAATGTTAGGGTGACACAAGTTTAGGATCATTCACTCACCTTATGAGGTGAAAGCTCACAGTATCAATAATTCTACTTTCTCCTTGCGTCCATTTTCTCTTGCTGATGACTTTATAAGCTGAAGAGCTTTTCTTCATTAATACTTTAAGCATTGTTAATCACTAGAGCCATAAACTATCTACAGTGCAGCATATCATAACCTTTCATGCCATGTTTAATTGTTACTGTATTCTTATATTTCAGAGTCCTGCAGAGAGCTTGACAACAGATAGTGGATCACTAGTAGATGATGGAGAAAACAATGAACAAGAAAGTGAAGCTGCAGAAGCCATTACAGGAAGTGTTACAATTATGTCCACTGGAAATGTAAAAGGAATAACAGACGTAATACGTCCTCTGTCAGGTGCACACAGCCCGAAAGTATCAGAGTCTCCATCATTGAGCACAAGCTCAGATAAAATAGACTGCTCAGTAGTAACTAATATTGCAGCTAATCCTGGACATTGTTCACCAGGACAGGTGGCAGGCTCTGTTGTCATTGTTAACAATGCTAATGCAAGCAGTAATAAACCTCTAATAAATGAAGCTGGGTTGACAGCTCACAATAACTTGCCAAACGTGAGTTCAAATTCAGTGTCATGCATATCGGTAGTAGGTTTGAAGGTACCAGTTCCAAATTTAAGTGCACTTGATGATACTAGAAGCAACAAGTCAGCCTCCCAAGAAGAAATTCATGGTATTGTATGTGATATGAAACATAGTGTTGTTAAGGAAAATACAAAGGCAAGTCATCGGATACCTTACAGTGCTCTTGACGATGAAAGCACATCAAGCACTGAAAAAAGTTTGTCAGATAGTAAATTACATAAGTTAATGGATGAAGAGCCACCACGATTGGTCATAAAACGAGAATTTCAGCAGGACGCACTTGATAGAAGGGAGCGAGAAAAGGAAGCAGTCAAGATGAATGATGAAGTTCTAAATATGTCTGCAATGATGAAAGTTGTAATTAAAGAAGAATCTGAAAATAGTAGTGATGCAGTATCAAATATGCAGATGAATTTGTCCAATATGGGTGTCATTGTAAAAGAGGAACTAGAAACCTCACGTTCTCCAAATCCATCGCAGATGCTTGGAAATTCTCCGTTGGTAGGAGTTGACCTTAATAATCAAATTGGACCTCTGGTTGGGAGCAGTAGTGTGCCATCACACTTGCCACTATCAAGATGTATTAAAATCGAACCAGCATTTCTGAGAGAAGATCGACAAACTCATGCATTGGAACTGTCAACCAATGTTCAGTCATCACCTGCTCGAGATCCTCTGTCTCCCATACTTTCGTCAAATATTGTGCAGGCACCTCAAGTAACGTCTGGTAGCTCAGGCAGTATATCGCACTGTTCTGATTCACCTCTTTTAAAAATAGTTGGACATCATCATCATCTGTCTTCTAACACTGCAGTTATTAGGCAGACATCTGAAGTGCAAGTTTCAGGTGGTTCAGACAGACCAGTTAGTTTCAGTGATGAAAACCGAGACGCAAAGCTACAGTCTTCAGGACAGATTTCTGGTCAGCAGCCGACAGTACTGCAACATCCTTCCCAGGTGCTGCAACTCCAACAACAAAGTCAAACCAGTATATCTCAGCAAAACTGCAATTATATGTCAAACTCGTCATACCACCAACAACAGCAACAGCTCCAGCTTCATCACCACCACCTCAGTCATCACCACAGATCGGCTAATCTGCCACCAGAGAAATCTGCAGTGGGCTTGTTGCACATAGTTCCACCGTGCACAAATGGGGGATCAAACAATCCACAACAGAATGAACCACAAAACTTAAAAATTAAACAAGAAGTTATAACACCATCTGATCGTATGTTGTCAGATCCTCTGCAGTCTCTGAAAGAAGTTAAGGTTCCCAGCCTTACTGGTTCCGCATTGTCTTCCTCACAGTCACTCTCTAGTGGTAGTAATGGTGCAAACACCTGCTCAGATACACAGAGACCACCTTCGCCGAGTGGGCCAGCACCTCCATTTCTGGGACCCTCAATTGAGAATATTAAGAGAGAACCAGAGAGCTATCCGAGCTCTGTTGTTGTAGGGCCTCACAGCCTTAGCAGTGTGATGCCTAAGACGCCACCCCCAAAAATTCATTTGGCAGGAAATGTGCAGCAGTCATTATCAAATCAACAAGGAGGAGGAACACCACACGGATCAGTAACACAGCAACCTGGAGTGACCAGTAGCCCTCGGACAACTCCATGTACACCCCCTCTGGCCTTACCCAGAGCAACATCGCGAACGCCTCCGGGTTCACAGCCTCCTTCACAACCGTCACCGAGACTCACACCGACATCAAGTCTGGCTGCTCAGAGTGGACGGCAGCTTTCACCTTTAAGCAGCTCCTCACCTGGACACCCACATCCTACTCCACATCCCCATCCTTCGCCCTTTGCTGCACCTCCTGGACTTCACCATCATCCACATTCACTTATGCATCACCATCCACTGTTTGCTGCACAAGTTGCAGCACAAGCTGCAGCTGCACATCACAGCACTTACCATCATCCTCATCCATATGCAGCTTATGGTTATCCACTTCCTTATCCATATGGACCACCTCTTCCTCAGCCACCACCTCATCACCCTACCCCACCATCTTTACATCGTTCTTCTCATGAAAGTACAAAAGTTGAAGTAAGGAATAGTGAAACACATTCTGTGCATCATTCTACACATGCTACTAGCATAACACGACAGGAAACTGCTACCACACCTGTGGATGAAGCGGAGGAACGTCATCACTCGCAAGAACAATCTTCCTCTCACCACCACCATTCTTCCCACCATTCCTCCCACCATTCCTCCCACCACTCCTCCCATCATTCATCACATCAACAGTTGTCTTCAGAAAAAACAACTAGTCATCAAAGTATCCAAAGTGGCAGTCATTCTGTTGCAATCTCTCATTCAGCAACTTCCTCTAGTACTGCCTCTGTACACAGAATCAGTGTTAGTAGCAAGCAGAGTTCTTCTGGAACATCTAGTCCAACATGTCACATATCAGCAACTCTTTCATCATCCGTATCCTCCTCTACATCAATATCACATCCTTCCTCCAATCAGAACAACCATTACCATTCACATCATCATTCACATAGTCATCATCAGCATCACCACCAGACAACTTCCAGTGATAGATCTTCTCCGGTTGGATCTGCTACTGTTCCATCTGTAATGAATGTTCCTCTTCCGTTGAGCCAAACTGGTCCAGCAACAGGGAGGAGTTCAAGTCACCAACATCATCAGAACTCTCACCATTCAAAATCAAGTTCTGGAACCTCCTCTCATCATCATACTGGGCAGCCTGGACTAGTAGTTCAACCTATACTACCACCATCTCTTGCTCATCACCATGTTGCACTGGGAGGAGTTCCACCAACTGCTGGCCCTACATCTTCCTTGGAAGCACTGAGGTAAGTGCTTGTTATGTTGACCTTTGGATATTTTTCACCTGTGTTGTATTCTATATATTTTTCTGGAATTTTCTAGAAGTCCAACATAATTTTTGAGTGACTTTTGTGTTTCTGCTGTAAACGATACGTCTTTCCCCTTCCTTGCTAGATAAAATCACAGTAACGTAATTGTAACATAATTTCAGTGGATCACAACTGGAAAGGAAAGAGGTGTATAATTTAACACAATTTTCTTATTTAACTACTGCTCCATCCCAGTAAAAGTTGTATCATGGAAGCAATGTAGTACAATTACTGTCTTAATAAATTCAAAGGGGCAACTAACCATTGTAGTTTCAGATTTTAGTCATTCAACCAACTGAGATCAGAAAGTAATGCGACATATGCTTATGGTATGATGATACATAATATCCCCATGAGCATATAAGCTATAGAGATGGTTTCCCACCTTGAGTGAAACTTACCTGCAATGAAAAAGGTCAACTGTACACCCTGCGTTATTTCAAAAAATATCAATAGTTGATTTTTGATAAAACTGTGCAGAATGATGCGACTGTTATGAGTGATTTGATCACTGAACCTGTAGATGTATTATTCTACTTCGGTCAGTCTTGACCAGTTGAATCAATATTTTATAGGTTGTGTCATTCTGAAAGCTTAATTATTGGTTATGTGTGTAGCATAACTATGCCTTGGAAATTAATAATAATAATAATAATAATAATAATAATAATAATTCATCAAGAAGCAGTAGATGGTTTTCTGGGAAACTAGCCAAGCAGTTATATGACGTCTGGTGAATCTTTCATTCTGATTTCTGAGATCACTGGTGTTTGTTGCCAAAGAACTGACACAACTGCAGGAGAAGGAGAGACTGTTGGCACACTCCATTTCAAAACTATTGATGTAGGCTGAAATATCAGAAAATATGTCATGTACTATTTTTTCCACCACCTCCTCCTCTTCCTCGCCTTTTCCCATTTCTCTGCAGTGTCAGTGTTCTTATATGGATTTTGGCAATGTTACTGACAGTTGGTTGCCAGATGACCCTCCTGACATCACCACTCCCCCCCCCCCCCCCACACACACACACACACACCCCCACACCTGCCCTCCCAGACAGAATCCATGTATCCTATGTCTGCATCTTGGCGTCTTGAGTAAATCTCATGTTCATGTGTGAGAATGTTTTCTAAATGTTTGTGCAGCATGTATTAGTGGCAGGACATGGGTATCAACCTGGTATTCACCTATCTGGAAGTGGGAAACCACCTTTAAACCATATCCAGCCCTCAGCGTTAATTTGCAAAGCGATTCAACCTGAGGCAGGCTCAAATCCCAGAAGTAGCATGTTATATGCTTGGCAATCTGGGCAGGTTATCATATGTGTAAATTGGCATTATATTCCTAATCTTAGTAATTGAGCACTATAAACACTGTTAAATTCTGCAGTTACTAATTTTGATGTGCCATACCAAGGCCTGCGATGTATGTAGATTATACAAGAGGGGACCAAAAAATTCCCAAATCAAAATAATGCCTATTTGACACAATGAATTTTTTCTAACAGCCTTCCCACTACCAGAAACATTTTTTGAAGGGTTCAACTGGGATTTTACTGATAGCTTGCAGTGTTTTTATGCTCTCCCCCCCCCCCCCCCCCAAACTTCATCTAGATAATCAAAATGATGATGTAATAGTTCCTTCATATGTGAGATTGTGAGGAAATGTTAAGCGGGACAAGATTTGGTGAATGGGTGGGTGAGGAACGGCTATCATGGTTTCCCTTTTTGTATTTCTTTATTTTATGAATAATGTCATTTCGATCACTTAATGTTTCTTTTATTTATTACCTCATTTTGTTTAACAAATTTTGACTACTGCCATCATAGGACCCAAAATTAGAATTTCCTAAATTAAGTTCAGTATCTATATACTGTTAATTGTGTTTCATGGCAAAAGCTTTTGGTTTTGCTAAGCAATAAGTGCCAGGTATTGTTTTGAAGCAGCAACAGTTTCTCAGTTGCCCTTAAGCCTAGTAATTTCTGTCATACATTTTCATCATATGTTTCCAAAACACTCAAGTATACTTCCAGATTAATAGTTTGTCCAGATGGAAAATACTCCCTTTCACATCAGTGAAACACATGAGCATTGTCTTCATGTGTTGTCTCAGTCGGCATATATTCTTGTGTCTCAGAAATGATTTTTACTAGCATTATTGTTGCTTTCCAGAAAAAAGTCTAAGCTATTTTGCAACTGATATTTCAGTTTTTTTTTTTTTTTTACACACAGTTATGCCTTCTGTGACAGCAGCACAAATTTCATGAAAAGCTGTTTCATATTCAGTTCCTGCAATAAAGTGTCCTTGCATGTGCTCCGCAACACAGAAATCATCTCTAAAATCTTTTTAATCATCTAACAGTGAACTATGGGACAGGATTTTGGATTCTTAACATGTTTCATGATGCTGCAGGTTGTTTAGGTTAAGGTTGATTTTTAAAAAATCCACCCTCTCCCCCATTTGAAATGTGAAAAACACTCATGTATAAAATCTTCCTCAGTGTTCAGATCAGGTCAGATCAGAGTTAAAACTTGAGCTTTAGGAGCTTAACTCCATGTTCTTTGCCAGGAAATGACTGTCCGCTGTCTGCCTCCTATATAGTGGTGTTCAGTCTTGTGAATGCTTCAGTGACATAACTTTGAATTCTAACTTCTGTTGGTGGTGACATCATCTGAAGGGCTGGATTCACATCTGCAGGTGCAGGAGATTATTAATGTGTCAGTATGTCCCCTGCACCACTGGGTCACCATTGAGGAGTGAAAGGGGAACAGAGACTGCCTCCAGTGCTATAAAGGAGGCGGACCTTGCTCCCAGCAGAAAATCATCCGCGCACAGTGTACATGGTGTTAATTGTCAAAAGCTTGAGTTTTAACTCCAATTTTACATGGTCTGAACATTTAAAAGATTTTATACAGGGATGCTGCTATGAAAAACTTTTGATTTCTCTCACACTTGTGCTTTTCTTAGACTGTTTTCCTTACATGCCTTGTCAGGTTCGCTAGTCTCAGCTGCAAAAATTTCTGGCAAAAACAGAAACACCACATGTATCTGTTCTTCATGATCTGCTGTAGTGAAAGTCCTAAAATACCACACAAAATGTATGAGGGCATGCTGAAAAGTAATGCCTATGAATTTTTTTATTCTGTACTCAGTATTGGTTGAAGTATTAATGTCATGCATTATTATTACTCGGTCAAATTTCTTGCTATGTTGATGCAAGTTGCATGCCCTCTGCCACTAGAGGGCTCTGAATTGTAGTGTGTAATGTGGTGAATTGTAATGTAACTATATCAGTGCAAGAGAGGCCCTCAGAAAACTGAAAGTATGAATTTGAAGAGTTTGTCCACATGTGGAGCACTGTCTCCTTCAACATGAAAATATGAGCCCTGTGATATCTGTAACAATCTGACACCATAGATTCACTGTAATTGATCAATCTCCATACAGTCCTGACTTGGTCCCATCTGAGTTTCATCTGTTTTCAAAATTTAAAGAACTCCTTGAAGAACTTCACTTTAATAGTGATGAAGTAATGCAAGGAGAGGTGAGATTGTGGCACAATCAACAAAATCAAACATTCTGTAGTGATGGTATCAACAAACTGGTCTCTCGTTGGGAGAATTTTTCTTTTTTTCTTTTTTTCTTTTTTTTTTTTTTTTTTTTTGCCACATGTTTTTGTTGAGAAATAAATATGGAGACATGAGCAATAAAGCATGTAGCATGTTTTAAAGTTTGTTTCATTTAAAAAGCTTTAAGAGTTTTCACGTGAAAATTTCAGAAGCATTACTTTTCAGTACACCCTCTTAGGTGTTTTACTGTAAATAATGGGACCTCATCAGGAATAATTAATTCTATCAAATGTGGTTTGACGTTTTGGCACTGAGGCACACTTATGTACAACGAAAGGAATTGGATTAAAGTTTGTAGATCTGGACAACAGCAGCTGTATGAGTATCTTTGTTAAACAGCAACCACAGCAAGCAAATTCTGAAATCAGTGTTCGTGTAATAAAAGAACAATAGAGAATGAGTGTCAGGCTAGTGGTAATTACTTGTATTGGTGTTTCCCTGTTTTCCACTGCAAATTGCTCTTTTTTTTAATGTAACTTTTTAATGAAATTAGTATAAATGTTGTATATTTTGGCTAATATTGTTTCTCAATTATTTGACAGAGCTCATGCCCAGGCTGCAGCCAGTATGCAACAACAGTCACAACCGGTTCAGCAGGGATCTCTAACGTTTGGCATGATTCGCCCTTCATCTCATTCCCCATTGCAACAAACGGGTTAGTATGATTGGACTGTGCCTATAATGAAAGTTTTGTAAGTTTTAGTTCTACTTTTTATGGCTCAGGCTTTGAAAGAAAATCCAGATAACATCTATTGGATTATTATTATTAAAAACAAAAAACTGTTGCTGTTCTTTGCTCATATTTTCTTCCATTTTTGTATGGAGATTTTATGTCAGGTTCTTCCATTTGAATAGTGGCACATATGTAATGTATAATTTTGGGTTATCTCCAAATGAACATGAAAAAGTAATCATTTTGTAGTTGAAATGATGCTTTCTTTAATTTTGTAAGTAGATACAACAGTAAATTTTGCCTTGTCTCAGATTCTGGAAACACATTGCACATTTGAAGAACTAAGTATCCTGAGAGAAAGGAATGGAATAGTCAGGCAAGATTAAAGACAGCTGAAATGGGGAGAACTTATAGTAATGGTAGGTCATACACATAGAGACAGTGGAAGGAAAATAGTTACAGCATGAAAAGGGAAACAGTAATGAAAGAGATAGTAAAATGATCCAAGAACAAAGTAGATAAAATAGTTATAAGCAGACCAGAGGGCCAAGCCAAGGTTGTGCTTGTTGCAAAAGTGATATAAATGTCAAGTAACAAATGATAGTAAATAGAACAATAAAGACAAGGCTTTAGTAAGGACAGAACATGATACAGGCCAGCACCGATTAATTATTGAGACTTCAGTGCTCTGTGGATACTGTTGTGTCAGTGGATTTAGTGTCTGCATGCAGTAATTGATGAGTTCCCAAGTTGCATATAGTGACACGTCATTAACACAGTACAGAAAGAACAAAGTTTAACATAATGTAGCTTCTGATTGATGACTGGAAGGGGTCTTCCTGATTCTGGTATGAACATCGTAGCCAAGAGTCTGTCATGACTTTGGTCACGACTGTGATTTTTTTAAATATTTGAATTTTTTAAAAATTTTATATGTCATGTTCCACAGGACTAAATTGAGGAGCAAGTCTCCATGATCATGGAACGAATCAATACATGAAATTATAACACAAGAGTAATAACAGATAAAATGAAACATACATGAATCCTACACAGATGACAAGCCATGTCGTGACACTAGTCCATTGCGACATGGGTCTTGATGATAACTGTCATGGCCACTGAGATACAGAGTCCAGAGAAGGCCAGCATTGGACAGATGAAGGCTCCAAAACTGGTAACTGTTGGGTCGGCATGTTGGAGGTGGTGTGAGCTCCAAATGATGGGCTGTGAGGTAGGTCTTAAGGTCTGAGCTTAAGGAGAAGTGGGACCTGGTGTACTGCTGCCAGCTTGCAGTTGAGCAGCATCTTTGTAGGCAGCAGGCAGAAGGACGTCATGCGGGACTCGGCAAGCACATGACAGCAGATGCCGTATAGTCTCTGCGATGGCAATGCCATTGTTGCCGATGCACAAGCTGCTTTAGAGTGAGTCGGGCATCCCTGCTGATGCCTGCTAGAGGTTAACATGTCAGCAGGTGTTTATAGTTCGTCTGTAGTAATGTTTCTATAATGTGCAGTGTACTAGTGATGCTCAGTATGTGACTGTTCCCAATGGAGTAGTGCCTGCGGTACTGGAGCAAACTAACCACTGGGTTTGGGTGTTGTGGCAGAAGTAGAAGTTACCAGCATATAGCCAGACGTGGCATCCTTTCCCCTTGAAGGAAAAATACAGTGAAGCCATCTTGACATAGGCTACAGATTCTGCATCCCTTCCTATTGGTGGGAGATGGTGGAACAGATGAGTAAGAGTGATGGTGTCAGGTGTCCACAGGGAAGCTGTTGCTCCCCCAGTGATATGGAATGTCTGAGGGTTTGAGGACCTTGTGGCACCTGTGACCTTGTCCCCAAAATCTGGGACCTGAGGCTGTGTGGTGTGCGTAGGAGCATGGGAGAAGAGGGCTGGTAGGGAGGACTGGAGCGGTATGTAGGATGTTGCTGGATGTGGTGGTACGCATAGAAGCACGGAAGGAGAGAGTGGAGCAGCAGAGGAAGTGAAGACACTGGCACATAGTCGAAAGTCACCTAGATGAGAGGAGGCACGAAGTGTTGCACCACCCTCACGAGAGAGGGCGGCAATGGCTGCATCTTCTTAGTGAGGGAGCATAGTACAGGGGCAGTTTCAGGCATGGCTGGAGGGAACATGATGTGTGACACCCTCATGAGGGAGGCTGTGGCCAGAGCTGCAACTTATCGCAAAGGCTCGTGTTGGAAGTAGTGTTGGGCTCACTGCCAGAGGAGGATGGTGGAGGACATGCCATGGCTGTAATGTCTGGAACACCATTGGGCATGGCAGGAGGAGAGCAGCAGCTGGGTGGCGGATGATATTAGATGCTGCGATCAGGTAACTTGATCCTTCTCGCCAACTTTAGTGTTTCGAGTGTTAGGCTGCTTGCAGTAAATGATGAGTGCCCAAGTTGCGTATTGTAACACTTTATTAACAGTGCATGGAAGGAACAAAGTTCACTATAATGTAGCTTTTGAATTATACAAGTGAAAGGGGTCCTTCCGATATGAGATGAACATGACATAGCCGAAAGTCTATTAAAACGTGGGTCGTGACAATGTCGTAATGTAGGTCACGATGCTAGTTCACCGTGGTGTGGGTCGTGACAGTAACTGCAATGGCTGCCAAGATACCGAGCTGAGGAAGGTCAGTTTGGCCGTTCGACGGCTCTGAAAGCGATTTGTACTGCTGCTTACATGCGGTCGAGTGGCATCTTTATATGCAGCGGGCGGAAGGACACCAGATGCGATGCAGCCGCTGTGATGGCAGCATCACTGTCAGCAGTGCATGTGATGCTTGAGAGCTAGGCTGGTGACCCGGTATTGGCTGCCAGAGATTGGTATGTCAGCATGCATTTATGGTTTGTCTGCAATAATGTTTCCATAAACGTGGTGTACTAGTGGTGCTCAGCATATGACAGTCTCCAACAGAGGAGTGCCTGTGGCACTCTATCCGCTGGTTGTGGGCATTGTGCTGGAAGCAGAAGTGGCCGGCGTATTACCAGAGATATGGCGGAGGGCAAGCACTAATCATTATAAATAAGGAAATACACTCCTTGCACGTTACTGCGTCTCTGAGCTGCTGTACCGCTTCAGAAGACCTTGTTTTGTCAAAGCTGTAAATTGTCATACCATTGTATTAGCTTTCTTGCTCAGTCAGTACCGTCTGCAAGTATCAATTTTTGGCCCATTTTTTATACTGCAGTACAATTTTAATCTTAGAGTATTACCATTTACCTAGATGCAATTATTGACTGCAGAATCATCAAAAATCTGTTATGCCAAATTGGTCTCTTGCATGTCTTATGTATAATGCATGTCCTAAGCCTTGTACTGATAAGGACAAATATCATATGTATAATTAAATCTGTACAAATAATGCCTTTGGTCTGGTGGAACATGACAAGATTAAAATCGCATATATTACTGAATAAAATAACAACACTTAATGTACGGGCTCTGACTGATCAACAGTTTATGTGTGAAACTGAAATCCAAAGTAACAAGTAATATTGTAAAGTGCAGTTTGTCTTAATGTTTTGTTTACAAAGAATTTGACACAAATTTGTCTCAAATTTACTTCTAAAAGCCTTCTGTTTGGTATTGAGCATGTGTATAAAAAGAAACGTCACTCAGTGCATTTCTTGGGAACTGCCAATGCTGTAGGAGTTTAGAGGAATATGACAAAACTTCAAAAATGAAATGTTAAACGACTGAACAGTTTTAGGTAATATGTTTTGTCATGTTGCATGCAACATAAGTATTAAAAAGGAAATATAGTTACATAAATCACATTCTGAAGAGACTGTTGTCTTTTTAGCAGTTTTAAATAGCCATGTGCTTGTGTAAATAAACGTGTCTTGCTAGGAACTTTGCCTGCAAGAGCAGTGTGCAACATGGCAAGTTTTGTATTACAGATGAAATCCCCATTTATTAACATTCAGACACTACGTCTATATCTTGTTTCACTTCATATGAATAAGCGGTGGGCAATAAAGAGTATTCCTGCAGCTCTGTATTCACATTACTCCATGCATAAGCTGATGTATTTTTTATGTTTTCCTAAAATCAAGAAACAGCACTGTTTCAGATTGAGGATTTGTAACATTGTGAGAATGTATCAGATATTTCACCATGTTCTGTGTTCAATGACACGAGAGAAAGACATGTCACTTGTCATTGTAATAGAAATTGATTTAGTATATTAACTGCTTTCATATTACAGAAGTTAATTTTCTTTTGAAACTTAGTGATCATTTGCTTCAATTTTTTTGTGTTAGTATGGATGACAGTTACTGACATATGATAGTATGCTGTACATTTTTGAATTAGTAATAAATATGCATATACTTAAATAATTGCTCTTAAATGCATGACAGACAGAGTTTATTATTGCAATATTATTGATTCAGGAGAAGCACTGAAACTGAGACATATTTAGCCCACCATTTGTTGCTTAGTTGCTTTAAAACAGCATTCCCATGAGTCCTTGTCTCATGTAACTTAAATTTTTTTCTTCTTCCTTTGGATTGCTTGTGGAACTAGTGTGGTTAATGCTGCCAGCTGCGGAGTCAGGGTTGCCAGGTAAGAAGCCTCACAGTGAATGTAAAATGTTACCCTTAAGTCACATGATGGAGGCTCAAAGGTTGGGCTCTGCAAAGATGTTTGACAATATATTATTTGAGCAGGATTTAGATTCTTCATCTAGTAAGAATCAGTTGGCAATTAAAAGGGAAAAGGTTGCTTGGGAGCTAAGTTATGAATAGACATCCAGAGATACTTGTGTATTTACTGTGATTTATAAATATTTGCATTCAAATGGTATACCTCTGAGTCTTTGCTTGGTGTAACCCAAACACAGCTCTTTGTTTGTATGTATGTATGTATGTATGTATGTATGTATGTACGTTGTTTTGCATTGCTTTGGTGTTAGCATGCCTCCATTCAGGCAAGTGAAATGTTACTACAATTTATGTGGCAGGAATGTGCATGAGTTGCTCCTCCTTAATTGTCTTCCTTCTTATTAGTTGACATTCTGATTTATTGGCATTTAATTTATTCAGTTGTTGACAATCATCAAATGATGTAATAAAGTTTGTAAATCAAGGATGAGAATTTAAATGCTTTCAACCCTTTTTAAAGCTTTGGTTTGAATTCTTGAGCTTCCAGTTGTGTTTCAGAAGTTATATAAATTCTGAGTAATTTGAATGGCAGATTCTGGATACAATTAACAAACAAAATTAATATTCCAGTGTCCAAATATAAATGCATGATTCATGGTGGGAAATAACTTTCTCTTAACAATTGTTTAATAAAACTGACATAATTTTTTGTATGCAGGATCACACCATCACACCCCTCGACATATTGTAGGTTTACCAGATGATTTGAAATCTGAAACATTGAGCGACATGGATGCTCAGATTACGGCATCACAGCAGCCAGAAGAGGATGAGATTCCGAGCCCAAATCATGTTCCCAGAGGCCCAAGCCCAGAACCAAAGATAGAAGATACAGAATGTCATCGTAGCCAGAGTGCCATGTGAGTAACGATAAAATAATGTGTCTGCACGTAAGTGAGCCTTCTCTCTCGCTGTTGTCCCTTTGATCTTAATATGTACGGTGGTATGTGATATCCATTCTCCTTTTAGGTGATATAAGACTTTGTTTGTTTTGTGCTAAGAGTGTTGTGAAAAAAGTGTTAATAAGTTTATGGTTTAGCTTTGCATTCACTGTGGCACCTTGTGTGTATCGTCTTTTGTGATACTGCTTATATCCAGTTTTATTTATGAATGTTATTCTTCACTTCAAGCAGATCCAACCTGTTCTTAATTATGGAGATCAAAGTAGAAATGACACAGTTTTCATCATACCATCTTTTATCCGTTTAAGGTTTTAGCTGTTAAAAACTTTTATTTTGATCTCGCTTGTAAGAATCTGTGACGATAATTAGCTAAGTAGTTTTCTGTTCTCTCTCTCTTTAAGAATGGCAGTGAGACTTATATAAGTGTATTATGTTATTTTTAAGTGTGTTTCTTTCTTGTCTTCTTTTTCCACTGCAAGCTGTTGAATAGGAATAGATGTGATTTCTTTGCTGCATTGGCCAACTCATCAATTAATTCATGTTAATGCATGTAGGCATGAGCAGAATAAAGGTGCAATACTTGCAAACCCTTTATCTGGTGTTTGATTTCTATTTTGTGTAAGAGCTGCAAGTTTTCTGTGGCTCAATAGTGTATAAGGGACTTTTTGATGAGATTTGATTTAACCAGGGAGACAAAACTGCAATACTCTTAGTCCCTCGTTTCCCTCACCTAAACTAACTCAAATGTACAGTATCTTTCCCTTTCATTCTAGTAAAGCCAACCAGTACCCCAAAAGAGTAGTAGGAGTCCATTTACTGGGTCTCTGTTAGCCACAGTTTCTTTGGAATTAATGGCCCAAATATTTTGCCTCTTTTGGTACAATGCTTCACACTAAAAGATTAAAAGTGATGTGGTTTCATCTCTTGTACTATATAATTTGCACTTAGTGACTTCTTTCTGTAGTCCCATTATGTGCAGGTATTTCTTGAAGTTCTCATGGCCATTCACTAGATCTATCATGAGTTTATTTACCTCCTGTTCAAGCCCAGGATTACAGAACTCCTCTTTAAATATGGTTTTGACATTGTTAGCTTGCAGTTTTTTTAAAAATACTTCTTGAGTATTAAGCTAGGCGACATCATTCAGAAGGCAAGATATTTTGGCAACTCGACTTCTTGCTGCCGGCAGGTGTTCCTGATAATTAATTGAATTCTGATGGGCACCTCTTCCACTGTGCTGATAAGTTCCACTGTAGATAGGGTAGTTGGTGTCAGTGCAAAATTTAGCCCCTATTGTAGCACAGGTAAGTTAGCACTGTCAGTTATTTTCTTTGTGCAATTGATTACAGTTCTTAGAGGTCTTTCTTGCAGTGGTTTAGTGGTAAGGCATTTGTACTTCGCGGTTTGTCTGCAAGTGGCCAATTGTCGTGCTCTGTTGGCTTGAGACCAGCAAACTACATCTGTTCACTCCCACAATTCATGGGAGAGTGTTGACGCCAACTGGATGTGAAGTGTGAAGAGTTCTCTTGAAGTCTTGTCTCATCTGTGCCGAATGTAGCAGATCGTACCTAGTCTGGCCAAGTGCAGAGGGTGGATATGCTAATCATAGGGAGCTCCAACATTGGATGGGTAATGGAGTCCCACAGGGAAATAGAAGACAGGTCGGGAAAGAATGCCAATGTACACTTTGTATGCTTGCCGGGGGTTCTCATCTGAGATGTGGAGGAGGCTCTCCCAGTGGTTCTCGAGTGTCCCGGGTCCAACTGGCTGCAAATTGTGGCTCATGTCAGCATGAATAATGCCTGCTAATTGAGTTTTGAGGCCCTTCTCAGTTCCCAGGTGAAGAGGTACGTGGGATGCAGGCTAAGCTCATTATTTTTAGCATTGTATGTGTTGTCATGCGAGTTGGTAACCGTTACGTTCCAAGGAGCCAATTGTTACTTCCTCACTGCTAATGGTAAATGAGTGGAAGGCAGCCAGAGGATCTGTTCCTGTAAAGAATTTGGACCGTCAAGTAATAGTATAGGTGACACAAGTGCACTTGGAATAAATGTAATTTATCCTCAACTATTGGAAAAGAACTGCTACACTGTTGACAATTTGTGGCAGACATGGTTAGCTATAAGCAGAGTTGACACTGGTTTGCATCTGTGTACACCGAATGTTTGCCAGTAGAGCTAGCTGTCAACAACTCAGTGCAATGTTCGGCACCGACTAGTGACACGGAAGTAATCTTGACTAGAAGTTTGGTGCCCAGGTGTGCGCCACTTGTAAATCCATCTTGGCGGTCTCCATTGCCAGTGGCCTGTTGGTTTCCCATTGGTAGGAGTGTTCAAAGGGCTTCTTGCGGTGCCTGTAGGAGTCTTCCAGGCACCAGTACTGACAATATTGATAGGTTACAATGCTACAATATCCGGGGTTGAGAATGGTCCTCTTGTGTGAAGCAGAGTGGATGGTTTAAACCAGAAACTCAGACGATTCTCTCTGTGATGGTATTGGATGCGAATTTCTTGATCTCTGTTTTTGAGTGGGGAGTTGTAAGGTTTTTCTTAATAGGTCAGGCATGCACTACCCGCAGGATGTGACCACTAGGGTGGTGGAGTACATGTGGCATGCATGTTGGATTTTTTTAGGTTGGAGGAACCCACCTTGGGATCAGAGATAATTTGCCTTCTGAAACTGAAGATACGTCTGCCACATTATTCTCAGAAAATGCTTTTCCCCACAGATTAAAAATATAAAAGGTTCATTTGATATTTATAAATTGCAGGAGCATCCATGGTTAGATCCTCAAATTAGTATTGATTAGTGAAGGTTGTAATGCCAAGGTAGTAATAGGAACAGAAAGTTGGTTGAAACCAGAAGTGAATAGCAATGAAATCTTACATTCAACTTGGAATATTTATCGTAAAGATAGGATAAAGGCCAGTGGTTGTAGCATATTTATTGCAGTAAAGAATTCTATAATAAATGTGTTCTGAGGTTATCACAGTATTCCAAACGTTAATTAATTTCAGTAAAGTTAAATATCAGCGATGGGTCAGAAATTGTAAGCAGATGCTTTTATAGATCACCTGTGTCAGGAGCTGAAGTGGTATAGTGATTCAGAGAGAAATTGCAGTATTTTGTGCATCTGGTGCTATTTGGCTGTTAATATGCATTTGGTCTACTAATCTCTCTGACACCCTTTCTTTCATGTTTGAATGTTTCCTTTTCTCAACAGGTGGGTTCCCTCTTTATACTCTTTCCCAAATACCCTCTCTTTTTCTCCCTGAAGAAGGAAATTATAATTTAAAAAGCAAGGGATATTTATTTATTTTAAGTTTTTGTTGGCAATACTGTGAATTGGACTTTCTGAAGGTAAGTACTGGTTGGTCTTCCTCTTCATAATTTTACCAATTTTGCCAAATAAATTTTCTGCGTTAGATCCTATATTCTAATCTCGGATTGTTATGCATTGGAGATAAAACTGTATTGATGTACAGTAAGAAGATGGTACTGTAACTGTAAACTTTTGAAAAGTGTTAGAACTGCCCAATGACACGAAAAAGTAAACGCAGTCTTGAAGGATTAATATATATAATTTGCTATTCATTTTAATTTTTCATTTTTGCAATGATTTTTCTGAAATGGACTGAAAATGGGGTGGGGGCAGGGGGTGCGTGTGTGAAGAAAACAAAAAAGAATCAGAGCCTGTGTGTGTATGTGTATGTGTGTGTGTGTGTGTGTGTGTGTGTGTGTGTGTGTGAGAGAGAGAGAGAGAGAGAGACAGGACATTCCTTTTTATTGTCTTTGGACAATCATAAGGATTTTCATATTCCTGCTATTGTTGCAGTTTTCTGCGGCACTGGAACAGAGGCGATTTCAATTCCTGTGCAAGAACCGATCTCACATTTAAGCCAGTTCCTGATTCTAAATTAGCTCGTAAAAGAGAAGAGCGTCTTCGAAAACAAGCTGAAAGAGAAAGAGAAGAAAGGGAAAAGGCTGCATTGCAAGCACAAACGGTATGTCATATTTAAATGTTATTGCTAGAAATAGTATGGAAA
The DNA here is from genome assembly GCF_023864275.1 of Schistocerca cancellata. Lineage (NCBI taxonomy): Eukaryota > Metazoa > Arthropoda > Insecta > Orthoptera > Acrididae > Schistocerca > Schistocerca cancellata. The sequence continues at coordinate 812,147,704 of NC_064629.1, read as the reverse complement.
TTTTTGCATTGAAATGAGAACTGCACAAAATAGTATGAGCATTGAATTTCAATTTAATACAAAAAGCTGGAAGGAACTGTATGTGTTTGTGTTATTTTCATTGTTAATTTCTAGAATTTTTGCTATATTCAGTAGTGATTGCTATGAAATGAAAGGGATAGGTTGTTACTCACCACACAGAGGAAAGTCTGTTAAACTTATAGCTTTTGGACAGAAAAGTTCTTGTGTGTGTGTGTGTGTGTGTGTGTGTGTGTGTGTGTGTGTGTGTTTTTCTGCTTCTGGAGGAGGATTGTTTTGTTTGAAAGCTAAAAGTTTAGCAGTGTTTTTTGCTGTGTCTGTCTGTAACTCAGTGCCTCCTCTGTGTAGTGAGTAGCTATCTATTTTTTTCATATTGTTGTTATTCCACCCTGGACTTTCTATTGTTTGATTTACTGACTGGTATGACAAACTCTGAGACAGCATTTTATCCTGAAGGTACAAGTGTTACAGATTAAAAATGTATTGTGACATTTTCATTGCTACCCAGTCAGTTGGTTGTAGGCTGTAGGAATTCGTCATTGAAATGGCTTAACATGAATTACAGTTCCCTTAATACTTTTCTCTCTCTTCTTTTTTATACTTGGCTTTCATTATAATTTATTTTAATGTTTTGTTAGAGGAAAATCACAACACCAGAAAAATCTGAGGGTCCAAAGCCTCCTTCCCGTGGTCCCATGGAGACTATAACCTCTCCATATGAACGTTTTACACCGAGACAAGGTTATCCTGACACACCAGCATTAAGACAGCTAAGGTATGTTTGTTAAATAATGTTTGTCAAATATTCACTGTCTGCTTCTCGTTTTTGCACAGTTCTTTTTTAATTATTATTTTTAAGCTTTTTATAAAATTACAAAGATTTTTCCATAAAAAAATTGAGTGATAGGATATGGGCAATACAGACTGCATACTTCAGTTTTTATTTGTGTGTTTTAGAAGAGTTGCATTACATGAACAAAGTTAGCAGCCCTGAGTTGTTGATCATAGCTTAGCTAAGACGACACATAATTAGCATCCCAACTGAGGACTGTTTCTTCATGAAGAATTACATTTATTGGGATAATAGCTAGGGTTTGTTTAAGAATGCTCTCTCTCTCTCTCTCTCTCTCTCTCTCTCTCTCTCTCTCTCTCTCTCTCTCTCTCTCTGTGTGTGTACGTGTGCGTGTGTGTGTGTGTGTGTGTGTGTGTGTGTGTGTGTGTCCCATCCCCCATCCCTTCTTCCCTCTCGTCTCCTCAAACCCCCTCTTCCTGTATTCCTTCACTCCAGTGCAAACAAATTTCAAGACTGGTATCATTTTCTTTCAGTCTAATGATTCTATAATGATTCTAAACGTAAAAGTTTTGTCTTTTAAATAATACCAAAAGTGTAAAACAAAGGAGGCATTTCTATGAACTATGATCACCAGTTCAGGAATGTGGAAACTACTGGTTGAAGCACCACTATTTACCAGTAGTGTTCTGAGTTGTTCCCTTATCATCTAAAATTGAGCCAGTTTATGGACATTCCTTCTTTCTTTAATATTAAAAAAAATAAAAAGCAGTCTATTGAAGAGATAAAAGATGACCTTGGAATTCCAATTTGAATGGAACAAACTGCATGATCCCTCCAGATGATAATGATGATGAGACAGTTCTGTTGCTCTTAATTTTCTGTGCCCACCCATCACTTTTCTAGCAGCTGTACTGCCTGTCCCATTTGATTTACACACACCGTATACTTAATAAATATTTAAAGAGTTTTCAACAAGTAACATATTCAGTGGTGCAGTTACATTTGTTGTATCCTCTGAAAAACAACCAATTTTGAAATGGGTGAAAATATTATCAGTTTTCACCAAGAGTCCAAAGAGAGGTTAGCACACTGGACTCAAATTTTGAAGGATGACGATTCAAATCTACATCTGGCCATCCAAATTTAGGTTTTCTGTGATTTCTCTAAGTTACTCCAGTCAAATGCTGGGATTATTCCTTTGAAAAGACATGACTGATTTCCTTGTCCATCCTTGAAACATTCCTACTTGTTCTCCATCACCTCCATCTCCTCAATGTTGATGGGATGTTAAACCCTAATATTGCTTCCTTTTCCAAAGTGGGATATATTTTGCCTGGGATAACAAATTAAATGAAGACGATAATAGAGAATATAAAACAGTTTTCACCTTGGTGTTTGAATTAGAAGATAGTGCTGAAAAATAAGTTACACAGTGTGGAAATAAAGATTGGCACCAGGCACGGTGGAAGTTATGCAGAGATAACAAATACCAAAACAAGGTACAGAAAACTAAAGTTCCAGAATGACTGTTTTGGTTTGAGTACTGACTATGAAAAAAGAAATAGTGGATGACTGAAGGCATTATGTTGCTCAAGAGATGATTTGCTGACCGGATTTCACTGACACTAGGCAGGCAGGTGCTAGCTTAAATCCATACTGAATTGGAAATAACACCTGACAACCGGAACATATAGTGTGTTTAATATTCTTGGCAGGCACTATCCTGTAATTCATTGAGGGCAAGTGTACTAGAATTTTATTGTATTGTTGATAATCTGAACTTTGTGTTCAAAGATATTCTACATATACATCTACATCTACATCCATACTCCGCAAGCCACCTGATGGTGTCTGACGGAGGGTACTTTGAGTACCTCTATCAGTTCTCCCTTCTATTCCAGACTCGTATTGTTCGTGGAAAGGAAGGTTGTCGGTATGCCTCTTTGTGGGCTCTTAATCTTTCTGATTTTATCCTCATGGTCTCTTCGCGAGAAATACGTAGGAGGGAGCAATGTACTGCTTGACTCCTTGGTGAAGGTATGTTCTTGAAACTTCAACAAAAGCCCGTACCGAGCTACTTAGCATCTTTCCTGCAGAGCCTTCCACTGGAGTTTATCTATCATCCCCGTAACGCTATCGCAATTATTAAATGATCCTGTAACGAAGCGCGCTTCTCTTCGTTGGATCTTCTCTCTCTTTCTTCTGTCAACCCTATCTGGTATGGATCCCACACCGGTGAGCAGTATTCAAGCAGTGGGTGAACAAGTGTACTGTAACCTACTTCCTTTGTTTTCGGATTGCATTTCCTTAGGATTCTTCCAATGAATCTCAGTCTGGCAAATACTTTACCGATGATTGACTTTGTATGATCATTCCATTTTAAATCACTCCTAATGCCTACTCCCAGGTAATTTATGGAATTAACTGCTTCCAGTTGCTGACCTGCTGTTATTGTATCTAAATGATAAAGGATCTTTCTTTCTATGTATTCACAACACTTTATACTTGTCTACATTGAGATTCAATTGCCATTCCCTGCACCATGCGTCAATTCGTTGCAGATCCTCCTGCATTTCAGTACAATTTTCCATTGTTACAACCTCTCGATATATTACAGCATCATCCGCAAAAAGCCTCAGGGAACTTCCGATGTTATCCACAAGGTCATTTATGTATATTGTGAATAGCAACGGTCCTACTACACTCCCCTGTGGCACACCTGAAATCACTCCTACTTCGGAAGACTTCTCTCCATTGAGAATGACATGCTGCGTTCTGTTATCCTGGAAGTCTTCAATCCAATCACACAATTGGTCTGATAGTCCATATACTCTTACTTTGTTCATTAAATGACTGTGGGGAACTGTATCAAATGCCTTGTGGAAGTCAAGAAACATGGCATCTACCTGGGAACCCGTGTCTATGGCCCTCTGTGTCTCGTGGACAAACAGTGCGAGCTGGGTTTCACAACATCGTCATTTTCGAAACCCATGCTGATTCATACGAGTAGATTTCTAGTCTCCAGAAAAGTCATTATACTCGAACATAATATGTGTTCCAAAATTCTACAACTGATCGACGTTAGAGATACAGGTCTATAGTTCTGCACATCTGTTCAACGTCCCTTCTTGAAAACGGGGATGACCTGTGCCCTTTTCCAATCCTTTGGAATGCTATGTTCTTGTAGACACCTACGGTACACCTCTGCAAGGAGGAGGGCAAGTTCCTTCACGTACTCTGTGTAACATCGAACTGGTATCCCATCAGGTCCAGCGGCCTTCCCTCTTTTGAGCGATTTTAATTGTTTTTCTATCCCTCTGTCATCTATTTCGATATCTACCATTTTGTCATTTGTGCGACAATCTAGAGAAGGAACAACAGTGCAGTCTTCCTCTGTGAAACAGATTTGGAAAAAGACATTTAGTATTTCGACCTTTAGTCTGTCATCCTCTGTTTCAGTACCATTTTGGTCACAGAGTGTCTGGACATTTTGTTTTGATCCACCTGCCGCTTTGACATAAGACCAAAATTTTTTAGGATTTTCTGCCAAGTCAGTACATAGAACTTTACTTTTGAATTCGTTGAACACCTCTCGCATAGCCCTCCTCACACTACACTTTGCTTTGCATAATTTTTGTTTGTCTGCAAGGCTTTGGCTATGTTTGTGCTTGCTGTCAAGTTCCCTTTGCTTTCGCAGCAGTTTTCTAACTCATCTAATGCATATTGTACGATGGTTTTGAACTTTGTCCACTGATCCTCAACACTATCTGTACTTGAGACAAAACTTTTGTGTTGAGCCGTCAAGTACTCTGAAATCTGCTTTTTGTCACTTTTGCTAAACAGAAAAATCTTCCTATGTTTTTTAATATTTCTATTTATGGCTGAAATCATCAGTGTAGTAACCGCTTTATGATCGCTGATTCCCTGTTCTGCATTAACTGTTTCAAATAGTTCGGGTCTGTTTGTCACCAGAAGGTCTGATATGTTATTGCCACGAGTTGGATCTCTGTTTAACTGCTCAAGATAGTTTTCAGATAATGCACTTAAAAATTTTTATTGGAGTCTTTGCCCCTGCCACCTGCTATAAATGCTTGAGTCTCCCAGTCTGTATCTGGCAAATTAAAATCTCCACCCAGAACTATAACATGGTTGGGAAATCTACTCGAAATATTTTCCAAATTTTCCTTCAGGTGCTCTGCCACAGCAGCTGCTGAACCAGGGGCCTATAGAGACATCCAATTACCATGTTTGAGCCTGCTTTAACTGTGACCTTCACCCAAATTATTTCACATTTCGGATCTCCGTCAATTTCCTTCGATACTATTGCACTTTTTATCGCTATAAACATGTCTCCCCCTTCACTGTCCAGCCTGTCTCTGCGGTATACATTCCAATCTGAGTTCAGAATTTGATTACTGTTTACATCTGGTTTCAGCCAATTTTCCGTCCCTAGTGAAGCATTGTGACCGTTTATTAATGAGAGCAGTTCTGGGACCTTTCTACAGACTCTCCTGCAGTTTTCTATTACCACATTAATATATTCATTCCCTGTTGCGTTTTGCCTACTACTACCTTGTCGCGTCTCAGGAGGCGTCTTGTCAGGCCTAGGGAGGGAATTCTCTAACCTAAAAAACCCACATGTGCACTCCACACGTACTCCGCTACCCTTGTAGTCGCTTCCTGCGTGTAGTGGACGCCTGACCTATTCAGGGGGACCCTACATTTCCGCTATGCAAATAGCGGAGGTTGAGAAATTTGCACCCCAGATCTCCGCAGAATCGTCTGAGCCTCTGGTTTCAGCCTTCCACTTGCCTTCAAACCATAGGACCGCGATCGGTTCTGGGAACGATACTACAAATAGTTAGCTCAGATTCCACCCCGCGAGCGAGGCTTTCTGCCTTCACCAACTCCACCAACCACCTTTATGAACTGAGGATGACCTCTGAACCCAGACGGCAGGAGTCATTGGTGCCGACATGAGCAACAATTTGCAGTCAGGTGCACGCAGTGCTCTCTATCGCTGCCAGCAGGGCCTCTACGACATCTCGAATGAGACCCCCCGGCAAACAGACAGAGTGAACACTGGCCTTCTTCGCCGACCTTTCCGCTATTTGCCTAAGGGGCTCCATCGCCCGCCTAACATTGGAGCTCCCAATCACTAATAAACCCCTCCCCCCATGTGCCTGCTCGGACCTTGCTGAAGGAGTGGTCACATGTCCACTCACAGGCAGAGCGGTCGATGCCACATGGCCAGCCTCCACATTGACCCTCTGCCTTGTGCGACCCAAACACTGCTGAACCCACCACTCCCCATGGGGAGAGGGTGGCCCAATCGTGCCTAGTACCCGCGAAGGTGTCTTGACAGCAGGGACCGTGGGTGAAGCATGTAACACCTGGGGTGTACCATGCAACACACCAGACTCCCTTCTGCCACTACACTCCGAGGCAGCAGCCTGAAGACGGCTGACCGCGGCCATCAGCACGTTCAGTTGTTCGCAAACAGTGGCCAGCTCCTCCTGCGTCCGTACACAGCTGTCACACATCCCATACATCCAAAGAAATCAACAATTTACTGTAGAGAGTTAATCAACTTTTAACTAGACTGCTAATTCACTAAAGGTGGCTGATAGCTGACTAAACTGTGGTTACTAGACACTTCTTGTTGAAAACAATGAAAATAAGCACTACCTGCCCTGGACTGTGTTCAAAACAAACACTAGCACTACTGGCACTACAGCTGACTAAAGGGACTCTCTCTGACTGTATTCAAAACAAACACGAAATCTATGGAACACTATTATTAGTACTCAAAAATTAAAGCTTCCTAAAAGCAAAAACACACGGAAAAAGAAGTGACAGGTAAGAAAAAACCAGTTAATACTTAAATTAACGTAGCTTGCTGCACAGCAGATGTGAAGCAGATGGCAGTTATGACTATGATGGTTTTAAATGCAATGTTGTATCTTTTCATGATATTTAGGAGTTTATCGAAAGAAAATTATAGTAATATAGTGCTTGTTAATGTTACCAGTAAGTTTTTGCAAAGGTAGTAATGAAGTTCCTTAGAAAAGGATGCACATTGTATTAGCACTGGATAATTTTACCCTATGGTAAAGATATGATGTAACAGAGTTGAAACTATACTTTAGTCTCAGTCTTGACCTCCCCTTTTTAGCACATTTTACTTTAATTTGTGTAAAATATTTCAGTGCTTACCTTTACAAACATTATTTTAAGAGATATTGCATGCTATTAAAAAAAAAGTCCTCTGTTCCACTTACAAAAATCCCTACTTACGAATAATACCCTGACCACAAAATGCTCACACTTTTGTTTATGCTCTCTGTTGTGGCATACAACACAAACAAACAGTATTTTATGTTATCTTTTTGGTAGATTACAACATGTGATGACACGCTGCACAATCATGAAACTGCCCAGAGGCTATACTAGGTCCATAGCATAACAATGTTCAGATCTTGAGGGCTGCACAGTAAGTAATGGTTCACAGCACAGAGTAGACTGAAGCCCGTGTGGTTGAGATTGACCTATATATAGACCTGTGCAGGCAGCACTGAAGTTGCTGGCAATAGTTTTGAGTCGGCTCACACATCTGGTTTTATAGACATGTGCTGGAGGTCGATGGTGGAGTCTCTGGTGCCGATTCCTGCATCCGCAGCTAACGAGCCTTACCTTGGTACATTGAGGAACAACTGTAGTGTGCTGATGCAGTGAGTTGCATGTGTGGCTGGTGGGTCTGGAACAAGGCGGGTGGCTTAAGGTAGTGTAACTGTAGATTTACCACACCCTTGCACTCCTGGGTGGTAGTGTTGGGGGGGGGGGGGGAGACCCTGGTATGCCTGGCCCTGCGCCATGTGGGGAATAACGTGTATGACCTCCATGTCTTCTGCAGCCTCCCATGATGCTCTGGTTCCAGGACTCCCTGGTCTGTGGGCACTTGGACATAAAGCTGAAAGCGGCTAGTCCGGTGTTGGTTGAGCCAAGTGGGCAGTGGTGGAAACATGGGTGAAGCAGTGGACACTGGAGGTGATGTCGTGACGACATCTGTGCTCTAGAATGGCTGCTGCTCTGCTGGTGCACCCGCTGGGAATGTTCCCAGCTGTGGTAACTTGATCAGAAGCCTTAGTCTGCTCCGGGGTGCGGAAGCCATTGGTGAGGTTGGATTCTTCCCTTGTGATTGTGGTAGCCTGGAATAACTAACAGTTGCTTTAGTGGGGGTCAGTTGGAGAAGGATGGAGGAGTGGGGTCAAGGATGAGCTCTTCTTCCACTGAAGGATGGGAAAATGGGATGCAGTGGGAGGACTGCGGAGAAACAGACAGGGGGGTGCAGAAGAGTAACTAGAACTGGTTTTGTTGTCAGGTGATAGTCTGGTCTCTGGTATCAAGGATAAAACCCATCATCCTCATTGCTGATGACTGGTGGATGGGGAGTGGGGACAATCAATCTTGTCGGCCAAACCTCTGGGTCCCCACACCTGCATCCCAGGCTGTAACTTTGGAGAGGGGGAGGAAGAATTGGGGGGGGGGGGCTTTGTGTGCAAGAAGGAGTAAATGCAAGAGAGAATGGGGTGGATGTCCATGCAAGAGCTCAGATATGAATTTATAAAAATGTCAGGGTGCTTTTTGTGGATGTAAGGGGATGTAAAGTAGGTGAACAGGTGTGCATCACTCCAGCGCAGAAATTCACATGGGCTCCAATGGAAACTGTGGACCTTTGTCTATTGCTTATGTCTGTGGCAGGCCCTCGATGATGAAAATCTTCAACAGCGCTGTCACTGTGTATTCCACTGTGGTTGTATGGCAGTTAACAATATACTGTGAAGAGTCAAAAAAAATTGTACACCTGCCTAATATCATGGAGGGTCCTCACGAGAATGCAGAAGTGTCGCAACATGACGTGGCATGGACTCGACCAATGTCTGAAGTAGTGCTGGAGGGAACTGACTGCAGGGCGGTCCATAAATCTGTACGAGTGTGAGGTGGTGGAGATCTCTTCTGAACAGCGCGTTGTAATGCATTCCAGATATACCCAATAATGTTCATATCTGGGAAGATTCGTGGCCAGTGGAAGTGGTTAAAGTCAGAAGAGTGTTCTGGAGCCAATCTGTAGTAATTCTGGATGTGTGAGGTGTCACATTGTCCTGCTGGAATTGGCCAAGTCCGTCAGAATGCACAGTGGACATGAATGGATGCAGGTGATCTGACAGGATGCTTATGTACGTGTCCCCCGTCAAGAGTTGTAGCTAGACATATTAGGGGTCCCATAGCATTCCAGCTGCACACGTCCCACACCATTACAGAGCCTCAATCAGCTTGAACAGTCCCTTGCTGATATGCAGGGTCTGTGGATTCATGAGGTTGTCTCCATACCATACACGTCCATCTGCTTAATACAATTTCAAATAAGACTCGTCCAACTAGGCAACATGTTTCCAGCCATCAACAGTCCAATTTCAGTGTTGACGCCACCAAAAGCCCATATCGATGATGTTTCATTGAATGGTACATACGCTGACACTTGTTGATGGCCCAGCATCGAAATCTGCAGCAGTTTGCGGAAGGGTTGTGCTTCTATCACATTGAACAAGTCTCTTCAGCCATAGTTGGTCCCATTCTTGTAGGATCTTTGACTGCAGCAATGTCAGAGATTTCATGCTTTACCGGATTCCTGATATTCACGGTACACCGTGAAATGGTCATGCAGGAAAATCTCAACTTCATCGCTACCTCGGAGATGCTGTTTCCCATTGCTCATGCACCGACCATAACACCGTGTTCAAACTCGCTTAAATCTTCATAACCTGCCATTATAGCAGCAGTAACCTATCTAAGAACTGCGCCAGAACTTGTTGTCTTATATAGGCGTTGCTGACCGCAGTGCCATATTCTGATACACATGCCTATACCAGTTTCTTTGGTGCTTCAGTGTATATGGGAACCTGGAAATAGCATCAGTGATGATGAGACCCATGTTGTTCAGCAATGGGCATGCAAAAATCAGGGGGAAAAAACTTGCGATGTGGCTGTCTTTCGTTCAACATATTTAGTGTATTGACAGATGAGGTTCTCCATGTCTTGGTCGATGCCTGGCCAATATTCACTCCAGGCAGGCAGCTTGGTGTTGGAAGTTCCCCAATGCCCCTGATGCAGCAGCTGTAAGATGTGTTGTTGTAGGGCAAAAGCAAAAGGTGCCACTGCCCTTAGTAATGCCGAAGAAGAGTAGATTGTTGCTTAGCCCATTGCTCAGGGCACCTTCTCAAGACGTAGGTGCGAATTTGTTTGAGAATAGTGTTGCCTCTGTGGTAGCATGCATGTGGGCTCCTGTAATGGGAAAGTTGTCCATCACTTGTTGTGCCTCATAGGTGAGAAAGTGTGTCCACATTTGTGTGCTGGGATGTCCTTCTGAAGTGGATTTCATTGGTATATCTTGAGAAGTACAGTGCCAAGCGCTTTAGACAATGAGCAGTATGATCTGGGACATGAGCTGTTGGGTTGAACGAGATCGATGGCTTATGGTCTGTTACCATGTGGAACTTGGTGCCATAATGAAAGACACGAAATTTCTTGAAAGCGAATGTAATTGCCAGTGTTTTCTTCTCAATTTGAGAGTATTTCATTTCTGCAGAAATGAAGGTTTTTGAAGCTTAAGCTGTGGGATGCTCTGAACGATCATACTCCTAGTGAGTGAGGCTGGCCGCATCCCAGGATATGATGCATTGCTCCCCACCACTATCTGCTTTCCAGTTTGGGATGTTGCTAAACAAGGTGCTGAGAGTAGGTACTGTTTGAGTTCCCAGAATGCTGTTTCACATGCAGCCGACCATGTAAAAACCACTCCCTTCTTACCCAGGTGATGTTACAACTGAGCTATTGAGATGCCATTGGAATGAATTTTTCATAATATGTAATTTTACCCAGAAGCACCAGGAGCTGCTTGAGGTTCACCGCCCTAGGCATGGATGCGGTCGCTTCGATGTGCGACTGTGTTGGTGATAGTCCTTCACAACCCCCCAGGGGGTCCACAACTCTTTTGTGGATACGTGCGTGGCGAGCACGGGGCCCCGAGCCATTGCAGCCTTCTTTCTCTCCAGGGCTGCATTTCCTTTCCCTTCCCCTCCTTTCCTCTCCTTGCTCCTTTCCCCTCGCCCTCTCCTCTCCCTCTCTTGGTGTCCTTGCTTATGTTGGCCCCGCTATCCTCCTGGTTCTGTTGGTTTTCTAATTCGGCTTTGTTGCATAATCATCTCCTCCTTTTGGCATTCCTTGGTCCCCCTCTGGGGCTTGACCTCCATTACAAAATTTCTCCTCCGTAGTGTGAGCCATTTGGGGAAGAGCACCTTACCTAGTGTCTCCGATGTGCGCCCTCCTAGTACATTCCATCTTTTCTTTCACGTCGTTGTCTGATGCTAGGGTGCATAGCCAGCACGGTAGCCAGCCCATGTGGTGGGGTCGCTATGTACCCTTTTGGTTGAGCCCCCTGAACACACAGGGATCACACTACTGATACCTGAGCTGTGACCTCCTCATGCATGCCTTGGAGTGGTTGCTCGTCCTCCTGGAGCATCGGAACTCCCGGCAATGGCCGCCGTGCCAGACGGCCCTTGCTGTGGCTGGGTGGCGCCCGTGAGGAGAGCCCCTGATAGGAGTGGGTGGTATCAGGGCGGACGCTATGCAAATGAAACGCATACGGGTCCAGAACTCTGGCCGTTCTTCTGCGGCCGTCTCTCTGCGTGGAACTGATTCCTCAAGTGCTGCTTCTCTTGCCCCTTCGGCCTTCCCTTCCATGGCTACCCCCTGGGAAGAGGGTCAGGCCCGTCGGCTAGGGGCAAAATCTTTCCCCCGTTACCTAGTTTGCACCAGGACTGATGGAGATACTTTCACCAATACCAAACCTTTATTCTTTGTGGAACACATTGAAGACAAGTTTGGCGAAGTGGACTCCCTGAGCAAGATGCGGTCGGGTTCGTTGCTGATAAAAACTGCTTCAGCTGCCCAATCTGCGGCCCTTCGTGCCTGTACCCATCTTGGCACAATAACTGTGTCCATTACCCCCCACCAGTCTCTAAATATGGTACAAGGTGTGATTTTTCACAGGGACCTCATCCTTCAAACTGATGAGGAACTTCAGGACAATCTCGGACGGCAGGGTGTTCACTTTGTTCGGCATGTTCAGAAGGGTCCTAAAGACAATCGTATTGATACTGGTGCCTTTATCCTGGCCTTTGAAGGGGATACCCTCCCTGAGAAAGTTAAGATTATGGTCTATCGTTGTGATGTGAAGCCGTACATCCCACCTCCTATGAGGTGTTTCAAGTGCTTGCGTTTTGGACACATGTCTTCCCGCTGTTCCCAGGCCCCTCTCTGTGGTGATTGTGGACGTCCACTCCATGAGGGGAGTCCCTGTGTTCCCCCTCCTGTCTGTGTAAATTGTCATGGTAGTCATTCTCCACGTTCACCAGATTGCCCAGTATATAAGAAGGAAAAAAAGATACAGGAGTATAAGTCCCTCGATCATTTAACCTACACAGAAGCCCGTAAGAAATATGCAGGACTCCACCCTGTGTCCATGACATCTAGTTACGCCTTGGTTACATCTTCACCCCTTCCTCCCCCTTCCTTACCCTCATCCAGGACCCCTCTCCTCCCCCCCCCACCCCCCCACCCCTGCGGCTCCCACACCTTCTCCTATGGGCACTGCTCCCCCTCCCCAGCCGGAGAAGTGTCCCACTCCTTTGGCGTCTGCCGGTCAAGGGCAGTGGCAGTGCTGTAGGTTTCTGCGAAATGTGAGCTTAGAAATTCTTCACTTTTCCCAGAGCAGAAGAAAAACATTTTGGGGAGTTTAGTGCAAAGCATGTCCAGTTGTGAATAAGGAACATTCTCTGAGGACCAGGTTTGCGCTATCCATGATGGAAACTCCAAAAGATGCAAATGTGTCCAAGTTGTGGCCTGTCACGTGTGTGACCTTGTAGGACTGTATTAAATGCAACACCTTGTCTTACAGCCGGCCGCGGTGGTCTAGCGGTTCTGGCGCTGCAGTCCGGAACCGCGGGACTGCTACGGTCGCAGGTTCGAATCCTGCCTCGGGCATGGGTGTGTGTGATGTCCTTAGGTTAGTTAGATTTAAGTAGTTCTAAGTTCTAGGGGACTTATGACCTAAGATGTTGAGTCCCATAGTGCTCAGAGCCATTTGAGCCTTGTCTTACAAAGGGTCATCAAACTGTAAGGCTTTTAACTGAAACTCTTTATTAGGTGCTGCATGGACAATCACACCTCTGACTGTGCATTCTGCATAATATTCCTTGGTGGTAGGCAGAAAAAACTTGTGTTGGTGACTTGGCCCCTGGAGTTCAGCTGCAAAGCTTGATAAGATTGACACTTGCTTGTGACATTGATAAAACTCGAGGGGAGCAGAAATCACATGACAGTATCTTTGATAGTGAGCACTTAACAAAGAGTAATTTTGTTGAATGTCAGGTTATCAGGTTCTGTCAGAGGGGCCAGATTGCACAACAAATGATAAGTTTGTGGTGGTATCCGTGATAAGAAAAGGGATTTAGCAGCGTCATCATCACGTACCATAAATACCTTAAAGTGCTATCGCAGTGAGTTCCAGTCTTTCGATTTTCCCCTCATACGGTGGGAACAGTGAAGGATTTATTGTTGGCTGTTGTAGTAGTCTGGCTAGGAGGTCCTCCATTTGTTTTTGATATTCCACTTGATGAACCATCAGTTGTTGCATAACAGGGGCAAGAGATTGTTCAGCCATGGTGACAGGAAGGAAGGAAACGTTGGTGACTGTTCAGTAAACAAAGTCTGTAGGTCATGGAAAAGGTCGCTGTCATATAGCGTCAGTCAAGTGCTGAAATTCGCATGCAAGTTTTCACAGTTCGAGCAATGGAACGCAAACAAGTTCACTCTGCAGTCACCGGATGCCATGACCCAAACACAGTTTTTTTGTAATCTTTTTATTGGTGCACAATGTGCAGTCATGATACTGCCCAGTGGTGATATTAGGTCAGTAGCATAACAACATCCAAATCTTGAAGGCTGCACAATAGGTAATAGTTCACAGCATGGTGTAGAATGAAACCGGAAGGCTCACGTCGGCCAAGATATAGACCAGTGTAGACAGAACTGATGCTGGTGGCACTAGTTTTGAGTCAGTGTGTGCAGCCAGCGTTGTAGATTTGCACTGCAGGTCAATGGTGGAGCCTCTGGTGTTGATCCTCACATCTGTGGCTAGCGAGACTTAGCTCAGTGCATCGAGTAACAGCTGTGGTGTGCTGGTGCAGCAAGTTGCACATGCAGCTGGCACAGTGTACAGATCTTGAGTGAGGCAGACGGCTTAAGATAGTGGTAACTGTGGGTTTACCACACGTATCTCTTGTTGAGAAACATGTAATGATACCTTTAACCATTTATGTAAAGTGGGACACACTATACAGTGATAAACGCTCTGTTTGGATCAGAGTGAGTTATGCTGGTGTAAGATATTGGTATCTGCATTAGCATAAAAGGTGACTTTTCCATATATGTCAACTTTTGCAATGTGCTGCATGATTAGGGTGTTACTGATATGACTTGATTACACTGTAACACGAAAAATGCAATAGCAGTGTAATGGGGAATACAAATAATGGGACAAGTAAAGATAAGCACTCACCATGTAGTTGATTGTTAAGTGGTTGACAGTCTCAAAAAGAACATAGCTTCAAGCAACAATGTCCTGGCAGTGCAGCTCAACTTGGCTGAGGGGTTGTGTCAAGTGGGTTTTTGAAGAGGAGCAAAGAGGCAGGGTGGGGCACGGAGGAAAGGATGGTAGCAGCTAAGAGGGAGAGGCAGCAAGGGAATGAGATTGGAATGTGGCTCTGGGAAACCTGCCCTGCTTGTGACACATGTGAAACTGCTTGTGGCTTACAATGACATGGAGGAATAAGGAGGGGGTAGAGAGAGAGAACTGAGGAAGAGGAACACCATAGAGAGGAAAATGTGAGTGTAGATGAATGGAATAATGTGGGAAGTACAGGGAAAGGGATGGAAGTGGGTATGGAACAGGAGCTACCAGAAGTTGAAGCCAGGTGGCTTGTGGATTGAATGCTGTCTTTTAAGGACAGTCTTCAATCAAGTAATTCCCCATGCGTCCCACTTTATTCACATTTCAATCTCCATGGTATCCCTCTTCCTCTGTTGTATCCCCCTCCTCCCCCTCCCCATGTGCGTATTTTAGTCAACATTGGAGGGCATTGTCTGAAACCTCAAATCTGTATTCAGTCTTGCTTATATGCCTGTCAGCTGCTGAAAACCTCAACTACATGTTGAGTGGTTACTTTTATTCCTTCAATTATTTGAATTTTGCTCAGGATTTTCCAGTTTCATGTAAGTTGGGGAAACTGTCAGAATAAACATTTTTGATTATGTTTTAATAAGCTTCATCAGACAACTAATGAGTAAAAGAAACAGTGCAATTGCTTGAAATAAAATAAAAACGTAATACAGTACTTTTCCAATTTTATGTGTAGTCATCAGTATGACATGGCTTAGGTAATGAAAATCTTAATTTTTTAAGATATATTTTAAATTTAAGAAGTATTGCCTGGGCTTTTGTGACCATACTATCTCTGTGAACGCATTTTTCCTCATTTTACATATTGACAGTATTAATTATTGCAGTGAATATGCCAGGCCTCATGCAGGCTTTTCACCTGGGACATTGCCACGATCGTCAGGATTGTCATTGCCGCCTCAGTGTATTGATCCAATGCTTCATTATCAACTAAACAGCATGTATGCACCTGGAACTCGTGAAAGGTAATGCCCTAATTAATGAGAAATTTTTTAAGAATGTGATTTATATTTATCATTGATAAAATATTGTGGAATAATAGTTTTTCATGCTGTATTTCACTATTAGTTTATATCTTTATGGCTGTGGCACTATTAGTTTATATCTTTATGGGTGTGAGCCTGATGTGGTAGAAAGCAGCCATACATTATGGCATACAGTTATAAATTTCATATTTATGTGTAAGTGGTTAGAGAAAAACATACTCAACAGTTTAATAAAGTTTGGTTGTCAGTAATAAATTAAATGATTTTGGTCTTTGCAAACTTCCTCAGATCTTTTCTGTGGATAATTCTGTATTGATCGCAGATCTGAATATGCTCATATAGACCAGAACTAGTTAGCTGATAATTGGCTCACAACTGTGATGTGAAGTAAACTGTTGTTAAACACAAATGTTGCTGATCTCTATGTACAAGTTGTGCTCCACAATTAAAAATACACAATAGTGCCTTTGATCCATCACCATTTGAAGAACCCCGTATTAAGAGACATACCTGTATTAAAAAAAAAAAAAGTTATCAAGGCAAAAATATTTGTTTAACAATCATGATTGAAGTTTTGTGTAGTTTACCTGAACATATGAATATAATAGAGGGAAACATTCCACGTGGGAAAAATATATCTAAAAACAAAGATGATGTGACTTACTAAACGAAAGCGCTGGCACGTCGATAGACACACAAACATACACACAAAATTCTAGCTTTCGCAACCAATGGTTGCTTCGTCAGGAAAGAGGGAAGGAGAGGGAAAGACGAAAGGATGTGGGTTTTAAGGGAGAGGGTAAGGAGTCATTCCAATCCCGGGAGCGGAAAGACTTACCTTAGGGGGGAAAAAGGACGGGTATACACTCGCACACACACCCATATCCATCCACACATATACAGACACAAGCAGACATTTTCAGAGGCAAAGAGTTTGGGCAGAGATGTCAGTCGAGGCGGAAGTGCAGAGGCAAAGATGTTGTTGAATGACAGGTGAGGTATGAGTGGCGGCAACTTGAAATTAGCCTGTCATTCAACAACATCTTTGCCTCTGCACTTCCGCCTCGACTGACATCAATGCCCAAACTCTTTGCCTCTGAATATGTCTGCTTGTGTCTGTATATGTGTGGATGGATATGGGTGTGTGTGTGTGTGTGTGCGCGAGTGTATACCCGTCCTTTTTTCCCCCTAAGGTAAGTCTTTCCGCTCCCGGGATTGGAATGACTCCTTACCCTCTCCCTTAAAACCCACATCCTTTCATCTTTCCCTCTCCTTCCCTTTTTCCTGACGAAGCAACCGTTGGTTGGGAAAGCTAGAATTTTGTGTGTATGTTTGTGTTTGTTTGTGTGTCTATCGACGTGCCAGCGCTTTCGTTTGGTAAGTCACATCATCTTTGTTTTTAGATATATTTACCTGAACATTTCTTTCACAAAAGTCAAGGGTTGTAACTTTGTATGTCCTTGTCAGATTTACTGTAGTCATTATTGTGTAATTACTGGTCTGTGCCAGAAAGGTGGTCAGCACAAAAATCAAAACAATATACTTAAAAAAAAAAACAGACACATTCTTTAAAAAGATACAATGTAACCTGCAAAGGTGATTACTTTTCAGGTTTGAGACTTGGTACTGTTTTTGCTTACTTATTGTAGGAAGCTTTTTATGCCTTGAATGAGCTGTGTGTAACGTTACTTTGTGTATATGTTATTACCTAACAGCAACTCATATAAGATTACTTTTCAGAATAACAAGAAGTAACCAGAGAAATAATACATTGAACAACTAATCAAGAAATAACAGTAAAATATATTTAAAAATGCAAACCAATTAATTCTAGAGAACTACTTACTGACAAGAGATGGCATCACTTCCAAGGGCACAATTAGGAGAAGATTGCACATTTAGCTTTTGAAATCAGTGATGCGAACTTCTGGAGTAGAGAGCAAGAGTGGATAGAAACGTGGTGTGTGTGAGTGTGTTAAGGGAAGAGTGGAGGCTCAATCAGAATACTAAGCCAAGAGAGGCACTGCAGGATACTCTGGATTGGAACTGAACAATTAAGTGCAATGAGCATATTATTATTACTGAAATTTCAATGAAACTGTCTCAGAGAAGCAGAGATCAATTTCTCTCTGGTCATTGCATTTATGCTTCTGCACACAGAAGCTATAATTACATGTTGATGTCTGCACAGATCAGTGTATGCAGCCACCCACATTTCTATTGGATGAAGCAGTAGGTCTCTGAAAAGCCTTCACTAAGTGTAGCTTGACAGTGCACTCACAGAACTGTTTTCAAGCAGACCACTAATTCCATGTTCCAGGGAACATCAACATCAGACAAATGTTTCATAATGCAGCATTTTCATGACAGATACGTGGCTTCTAGCCACACCACTTAATAGAATGTTTCAGATTTTGTATCCATTACATTCACTACTTAATCCACAGTGTCTCCCAATTAACTCCCTTCCCCAAATCCTGTATGGTTTAGGTTCATATCCTGCCATCACTGTAGATGCCAAATTCACCCACCCACCCCCATCCCCAATCCTCCTCCACCACCACCACCACCACCACTTCTGTAATGGATAGGAACCATTGTCAGTCTAGGAAGCAATAGTCATTTGTACACTTCTTGAAGTTTTGTGGCATACTGAAATTCATTTCAGGTGAATGTCAGAGAACTTAGAGAATTTGGTGTGAGATGTAGTTCCTGAACTTCGAGTTAGCAACAATGTGGGCTCTTCTGTATAAACTTTGAATTATTTTTGGATACTTACTCCGAGGCTTCAGCAATTTGCTGTGTTATTTTGAACTTAAGATTTCAATCCTGTGAGACTACTTCAGACTTTGAAATATTTCAGTGAATCACTTGTGACATCGATTTGAACTTCGTTCGATTAAAGTGGATCTTGTGAATGACCAAGCAGAGTTCAGAAATATTACTGATGCACTTCCATGCAACCGAAATTGTAATTATTAGCCACTGTAGCTGTAATTAACCTTTCACTGCTACAGACGTGCTCTCTGCATTCAGTGGTGAGGGCAGCATTTTGCCAAATGCTGGTACCTGTGCTGAGAGGCGGCATTCTGGCTGATACGAAGTACTAATCATACAATTATTCAAAAAGTATGAAGTGAAAAAACCTGAATTTAGCACATATTACAGTCTGATATCTTCACTCGATAAAGAACTAAGTTTCGCTTTGTTACCTAACATACTTAACTGCACCCCATCAAAGTAAGTAAAACATTTGCGAAAGATTGTAAGAGTTTGCAGAGGAAAAAACACATTGCATAAGCTTTGCATGTGATTGATTATAACTCATAGATTGCAGTGAATGAAATGTAGATAAGATATCAAAATTTTATTTAAAACTGAGAGCAGAACGATATCTCATTTCATTCGCAAGTTATCGGGTTTTACATCTGATGGAGAGTTGCACACAAAATGCCCATTCACACCTTTGCACAGTGCTAACCATGTTGTCATACCAATCATTATAGCTCCTAAATGATTCAAGATATCGAAATGAGGCTTTTTGTGAATGATAGAATGCAAGGAGGCACTTATGTTGTATGATGAATACTCAAAACTTTTTTATTAACAAAGGCATTGAAGTAACTCACCTGCAGCAGTGAGAGATCGGTAGCTCAGGATGCATAGAGAAGTCAGTCACACTGTAGGGAAACTCGAGGGGGGGGGGGGGGGGCACATGCATACAGCATCAGCACCTGGGAAATAGCATAACACAACATGTATACACGTTCACAGCAGCGAAACTGTTAAGCACTCACCAGTAACAATTTGTGGTCTTGTTTTGTGGAAGTAAACTGTTTTATTGAAGATCAGTGCATCGAGTGTTACCTAAAGTCATCTCACCGTCAATCCTATGTTTATATAATTTTAATTACAGCTTAGACAGATGCTGTTGACAAATGTGAGAACATATTGCTGAAGTGTACAGTAACCCATTGGCAGCTAACAAACCACAGATGATCTCAGTGACCATGCGTTATTCCACTGACATCTTGGCAAGTTGCTAGAAGGTTAATTTATTGCAGTGTGTAAAATAACAGTTTTGCCTCTGGTTGACAATCTCTTCATTTTTGTTCATCAATTTTGAATGGCTTATTGTTTTGAAAATATTTCACTGTAGATGTATTATCCTATGATTGTTTAGGCTTCGTGTAATGACCAGGAGCATATCCTTTCAATTCCAGAAGATTATTTTACCTTGAGTCTTGCTATTGCTGAATTTTCTAAGTGAACTGAAAGCATTACATTACATCTCGTTTGGAGTTTATATATACACTGAAGAGCCAAAGAAACTGGTACACCTCCCTAATATCGTGTAGGGCCCCCACGAGAATGCAGAAGTGCTGCAACATGATGTGGCCTGGACTCGACTAACTGAAGGACTGCTGGAGGGAGTTGACACCCTGAAATTGCAGGGCTGTCCATAAATCCATAAGAGTATGATGAGGTTGAGATCTCTTCTGAATAGCACATTGCAAGGCATCCCAAATATGCTCAATAATGTTCATGTCTGGGAACTTTGGTGGTCAGTGGAAGTGTATAAACTCAGAAGAGTGTTCCTGGAGCCACTCTGTAGAAATTCTGGGTGTGTAGGGTGTCGCATTGTCCTGCTGGAATTGCCCAAGTCCATTGGAATGCACAATGGACATAAATGGATGCAGGTGATCAGACAGGATGCTTAAGTATGTGTCTAGACATATCAGGAGTCCCATATCACTTCAAATGCACATGCCCCATGCCATTACAGAGCCACCTCCAACTTGAACAGTCCCCTGCTGACATGCAGGGTCCTTGGATTCATGAGGTTGTCTCCATACTTGTACATGTCCATCCACTCAATACAATTTGAAACTCGTCCGACCAGGCAACATGTTTCCAGTCACCAACAGTCCAATGTTGGTGTTGACGGACCCAAGCGAGGCATAAAGCTTTGTATCGTGCAGTCATCAAGGGTGGTCCTTTGGCTCTGAAAACCCATATCGATGATGTTTCATTGAATGGTTCGCATGATTACACTTGTTGATTGCCCAGCATTGAAATCTGCAGCAATGTGCCGAAGGGTTGCACTTCTTTCACATTGAATGAGTCTCTTCTGTCATCATTGGTCCCTTTCTTGCAGGATCTTTCCCCAGCCGCAGTGATGTCAGAGATTTGATGTTTTACTTAGTTCCTGATATTCATGGTACACTCATGAAATAGTCGTACTGGAAAATCTCCTCTTCATTGCTACCTCGGAGATGCTGTATCTCATCGCTTGTGCGCAGACTATAACAGCACATTCAGACTCACTTAAATCTTGATAACCTGCTGTTGTAGCAGCAGTAACTGATCTAAGAACTGTGCTAGATACTTGTTGTCTTATATAGGCGTTGCCAACCACAGCGCCGTGTTCTGCCTGTTTACATATCTCTGTATTTGAATACACATTCCTATACCAGTTTCTTTGGCACTCCAGTGTATGTAATCCACTTCTATCATAAATTATGCGAGGAGGAAATCCATCTCCTGGCAAAAAACTGTTGAAAATGGCACACTCTTTGTGAGCCTTCTGCACACAGTTGATGATAACATATCATGTATGTCACTTGTGAACAACATTATTTTTGAGACAGTTACATTGACTGTTCAGATACTGGACCTGCAATGCCTGTCTTCATCATGGATGTTTCAGTAGAATATATGTCATGAAGATTGATGTGAACAGGGGTCATAAGAAGAGGGTAAATAGCAAAGACAAATAAATTTATTGCACATACGATTACCATATTTACCCGACTATAATACAACACTGAATATTTAGCCCCCTTGTTTTTTTTAGAAGTGGCTCCTTGAGAATTTTTTTTTATTTTTGTCATGTTCTGACTAATCCAATTTACAAGCTGGTTTATTGATGATGAAAGTATCTGCCTAAAATAGTTAACATTACCTCATTTATTAATTGTCTACATTTCAGTGATACAAGATGAAATAAAATAAACAAACAGAAATGGTTTACATTAATTTTTACCTTCACTTTCTTTTTTGTTTGGTATCATAATCGTCATCATCACCACCATCACCATTGTTGTTGTTATTATTTGTAAACCTGCTGCCATGTCTTCCTTCCTGGCACCTCTCCCATATTATGTCATCTTCTGAGCCATTAACACTATTTGAATCCTCTCATCCAGCATAGATGTGTAGTAAAAAAAAAAAAAAAAAAAAAAAAAAAATACACTTTCCACCGTGGAGTGAGAGTGTGGTCAACCCGTAAAGAAGCCTCTCACAGTAAAGCTGTTGCAGATGAGCCATAAAAGAGCTACTCACAACAAGTTTCATTACTTAAAATTGTGAGGTCATGCCACCAAGAATGATTACCACATCTATGTTGTTTTTTGATATCAGGTCCTTAACTTCGTGGGTGAGGTGTGTCCTGGATGAATCCAGCACCAGCATTTTTCTTGTGTGAAGTAAAGTGTCTGATATTCTATTTCAAACAAAGTTCAACTATTCTCGTACCAGGTCATTAGTCATCCATCCCTTACCTTGGCATTTAAAGATAAGCTCTGCAAATAGTTTTTCTTTTGGTGCAGTTATTCTGCGAATAATCATGTATAGGATGAACTTTCTTCCATCAACTAGCACACTCACCATTACTGTATTCTGGCCTTTTCATTGCCAAAACTTTTTATAGGAACACTTTTAAGGCTCTTCATGTTGACAGCAGCATTTAGTGGCATATCAAAATAAAATGAAGTCTGATGAGCATTGCCCATATGGCCTAGCAAATAGTTGTGCCATTTTCTTAGACTCATTATATGATGCTAATATGTAAGTAATTTTTCGTCAAATGTGGCAGGAAGTTGCTGAGCTAGTGGTAGTGCAAGCTAGCTCCACCCTCTTCATCAGCCTCACACACCGGCCAATCCTTGCTTTGAATTCTGTTATGCATGCAATTGGAAAAATTTCTCTTAATCTCTAGCACCTCGATTTCGATAATTTCTTGAGTGATTGGAAAGCATTCATTGTGTTTCTCTTGCACATACTAGCGTCCTGCTACTCCAATTCGTGAAATGTTCCCTGCTTCAGTCCCCTGAGAATTTGGCACGAAGAATTGACATTCTTTAATTTTTTTTTCTTCTGATGCACAGTTGTTTGTGACTTCTGCTTAACGAATCGCCATTAACTTATAATTAGCCTTGTACTGTCTGCATGAACCAATTTTGAACTGTGAACTTGTAGAGCTACGTTTCTTGACAGTCACAGCTATAATTTTCATCCATTATCAATTGCTGAAATTTATTGTTCTTACAGTACTGCCATTATATGCAAACTGAATGATAACAGTATGTTGTCTTCCTGGCTCCTTACAGCTTAATTGACAGAAATCTACCACTTTGGCGTAACACTATTGCCAACCTTGAAAATCGTCAGTGCTGTAGAGCAGTAGGAGCTTTGGCACCATTGTTGAAGTTTATGTTTCATTTGTTGTGCTGTATTTCAAGTGTTCTGTGCAAACTTTTTTTTTAGCCTTAATTTGTCTCTTGTAGAAATGTATAGCATTGTTGAGCATTTGTCCAATTGTTAAGTCAGTTCAGTTCCAGTTACAACTGGATTCAGGCAAACTGCACTCTGAGGGTGGTGGTTGTTCATAAAATGCCAAGGTATATGGTATATGTTTCCCCGACTGGCAGCATGACGAAATTTGCTGTCCTCTTGGCATTTGCCTCCTCCCTTTTGTATTACTGCTCAGCCAACCAGGTGCCACTGTTCCCCTCTCACCCATCTGAATTCTTCAAATTAAATCTGTGCATGACCACGGTTACCAAAGCTTCATCTGAAAATGTAAGATACAGATACAGCATAAGAATGTTAACCTCAGGAATAATAGTTTAATGTGTGAATGCAAGATGATCCTGTATTTTTTGAATGGAGAATTTCAGAGGAAACCTCTTACAGTCGGGTAAATAAGGTACATACTTTCGACAACTTTTTTACATTATTGTCTCAATTATGTAATATTTTTTACATATGATCATCACAGATTGGACATCAGTTATATACAGGGTGATTCAAAAAGAATACCACAACTTTAGGAATTTAAAACTCTGCAACGACAAAAGGCAGAGCTAAGCACTATCTGTCGGCGAATTAAGGGAGCTATAAAGTTTCATTTAGTTGTACATTTGTTCGCTTGAGGCGCTGTTGACTAGGCGTCAGCGTCAGTTGATGCTAAGATGGCGACTGCTCAACAGAAAGCGATTTGTGTTATTGAGTACGGCAGAAGTGAATCGACGAGAATCCGTGGGAAACAACTCAGTATGAACGTTTTCTGTGCCATTTCAGCCAGTAAAGTTTTTGGTCCCTTTTTCTTCGAAGGTGCTACCGTAACTGGACTACAGTATCTGGAGATGTTAGAGAATTGGCTGTTCCCTCAGCTCGAACAAGAAGCACAACAATTCATATTTCAGCAGGATGGAGCGCCACCACATTGGCACTTATCTGTCCGTAACTACCTGAACGTCAACTACCCGAGGCGATGGATCGGCCGCCAGGCAGCCCGTGACAGAGCACTTCATCACTGGCCTCCAAGAAGCCCTGATCTTACCCCCTGCGATTTTTTCTTATGGGGGTATGTTAAGGATATGGTGTTTCGGCCACCTCTCCAAGCCACCATTGATGATTTGAAACGAGAAATAACAGCAGCTATCCAAACTGTTACGCCTGATATGCTGCAGAGTGTGTGGAACGAGTTGGAGTATCGGGTTGATATTGCTCGAGTGTCTGGAGGGGCCCATATTGAACATCTCTGAACTTGTTTTTGAGTGAAAAAAAACTTTTTTAAATACTCTTTGTAATGATGTATAACAGAAAGTTATATTATGTTTCTTTCATTAAATACACATTTTTAAAGTTGTGGTATTCTTTTTGAATCACTCTGTATTGTAGATTATCAGTCAGTTACAGTGTCCTCAAGTTTCTTGGAAGATTTACTCAGCTGCTGCCTTCACGAGGGCTATCGTACATTTCTTTTTAACTTCTGTTAGGGTGTAGTAAGGCTTTTGAATTCATTTGCACACAAATGACCGTGTGACGTGTGTTAATGTCTGCGTAATCTTGTTGCAATTATTGGAGTCATTTAAATGATGTGCTCTGTGCTCACTGTCTGCTAAATCCAATTGTGAATTTAAAGAGAATGAGCTTTAATATCATTGCTTACATAAGTTGCTCCTGGAGTCACAGTATTTCAATAACAAAGTTAATAACAGTAAAATTTCCGGTCTGATACAGTAGTCAGTAAATATTGCTGTATTTTAAAATCTCTATTTTCAGTTACTGCAGAAGTGTAATTACAAATCAGTAAAATGGAATTGGGCGTGTGTGACGATTAGGAAACTTACAGTCAAAATTCACTTTTACACAACCACAGTGGATCATATATCTGAAAATGAAGTTTTTCAAAGTAATTCCACTAACAGTAGGAGGGTTGCACAGCAAATATTACATGTTTTATTTTGGCTAATTGCTGCCAAATTATAATATATTCAGTCATTAATGCACTCGGTTGTATTCGCAAGCAGGGCATTCAGGTGTATGTTGCTCCATTGTTCAACAGGTTGGAGATAGAACACTTTGAGAGAGAGAAAAGGGAGAGGGAGTTAGAACAATTTGAGAGAGAAAAAAGAGAGAGAGAGATACGTGAGCTTCGGGAACGGGAGTTGACTGACCGCTTGAAAGATGAGATGATGAAGGCAGCTGGTCCCGGACCACGACCGATTGAACCTCACTGGGCTGATTTGCACAGAAGGTAACTGAAGCTGTTATACCTTATTATGAGACACACTGTAGGCAGTGCAAAATCTGAGTATGTAGCAGTAACCCGCTGCACATGGGAATTGCTACATCATTAAATGGTGGCTTGTTTGTCACCGGATCAGTGGCACAGTGATCTATTGTAGAAATTAAAATCGTCTCTCAAAACTACAAATGCGACATGCGATAAAAGGAATTTGTATTTGTGAATGAAAAGCCAAGTAACTGCCAACAAGTGATTTGCGTGAAGAAGTGTGCCAGAATACCATAATAATGGAAATAATTTTAAGTAGGAAAATATTGTTGGAGCGCATGGGGCCAAATCGGCAGCTCGTCATAAAGTTAGTCAGACAGTCATGTAGTCACCACTGAGGAATACATAGTGTATATAAGAGTAGTCAAGTACGACTTCTATATATGCACTGAAAGTAATTATGATTGACACTTCACCGAGATACAGCAGCACAAATTGATGCAGTACCAACAAAAATTGTGCAGTTTGTTATTGTGCACCACAGTTCCAAATATTTATGAGAACTAGTTGTCATTATTTATAGAATTTGCACTACGAGCAGAGCATCCTCGATACCATTTACCTGCGACTCTCGGTACCATTTGATACATTCGTGTTGACACTATGAATGTTGAACCTGTGGACAGGAATGCCAGTGCATTGTCTTCTGTGGCGAATGTTACTTCAGTCCGATTGCAGATAAAGTTGGCAAACAGATAGGCTTGATCTAGGAGCGCTGCAGCTCATAGAAGCAGGTCCATTGTTTTATGTGGTATTAGTTATGCCTGCTGAGCACAAACCATTTGATAAAATGGTAGTACTGTATCCCATATGGTTTGCATCAGACTAGTAGGCTTTACAAGCTATTGACTACATTCATTACCCAGTGAGACCACTGTCTATATGTCTTCTAGTGAGTGTATGTGAAAATTTTCTTTTTTTTTCCTTTTTTTTTCCTTTTTCAGAACCTCACTTGGCTCCCTGCATTGCCAGTTAAGAAAGACCAGTCATTTATTTAAATCTTTACAGAAGTGACAAATCATTAAAACTTTTTTAAATATCTTCTGTTAGTGTCTGTTGGTTTCATAAAGTCTCATGCGCTGAAGGAAGATGTAGCAATTTTCATGTTCAGTGATGTGTTGATAAAATTGAATTTATACAAAAGTATAGTGCAAATATTTTTCTAATTTTATCATCTTAACCGCTAATATTCTGTATTTATACCAGTGAATGCATGCTTTATTCCCTATGGTCATATACTTGTGCACTAAGCAGAAAATTTCTTCTCCCCTCCTGTTCTTACAGATATGTTGGATTTGCACCCACTGATCGGCCTCAGGGAGCTCTGCATCAGTTTGGGCTGTACCCATCAGCACCAGCGGCAGGGCAGACAGCTTTAGGACAGCTGGAGCGTGAGCGCCTGGAGCGTCTAGGTGGGTATATGTTTTTTGGGTATCGATGTAATCTCTATTTAGTAGATGTAAAGTTAACTAATGAATGGCCATCTCTTTTGAGACTGAGTTCCCCATGTTCCTTCCCGTTTTCAGATGCGCTTTGCAGTTTATAACATATTTGCTTAGAACACTTCAGAATGTTGATGTAGCATATTTTAGAATAGTAGAAAAGTGAATCATACACACTTGCCTATGGCTCATTGTGAATAGCTGATGTTCCATTCAAAATAACTCTCTTCCAAATCCTTATCTTGTTTTCACAGATTAATTTGTATATTTAAGTCAGTTATCCGAAGTCACCTCAATAAAGTAGATCAGCCAGCCTCATGACAATTATTAAGAAAAAATGTTAATAGTTGTGAAATTACTTTGCAGTTCACACTTAAGTGTGTGATAGAGGGTGCGTAGAGCCACTTTCAGACTACAGTAAAATCACTTTTTAACAAATCTCTGGGAACTCAAATATTTTTTCCTTAAATAGTGGCTTTTCTTAAATGTCAGTTTTGCTAGAGTACATGGAAAGAGTGATGCAGAATCATAATTCAAGCATGTTTAGGTGATATAAGTGCTATTTAATTACAAAATTACCAAAATCCTTTGCTACAAATTTAAATGCAGTAAATACACAATTATTAAGCCCCTCACGTTTGTTTTGTAGTGAAAGACATGTGGATCCAGCTGACTGATGTAAGTTAGAATTAAAAGGGGAAAAGAAATTCCCGACAGTATCAATTCCGGGCACACCGACAGTGAAACTTGATGCAACTCCCTCGTTTTTCTTCCTCATTGCCACCATCATCTTCTACCTATGTTCCTTCATAACATTTCACTTGCATCAATCTCAGGTATGTAATCAGGACATCATCATCACGATAATGCCCTGGAATGTTTCATTTTTAGAAACATCAGTTCTGCTTGTCCATCCTTCTGGAACAGTGTTGTCTTCAGCAGTAACTGATGTACTACAGCCATCCTTCGGAAACAATTTAACACAGTCTTTTGTGTTACAGAATTCCAGGCAGCAACAAATATATTCACTGCCTTTACAAGGCTGAGTGTCATCATCATCATCATCATCATCATCATCATCATCTTGGACAGTTTCCAACCTCAGGCCGGGTGTGTATGGAACATAGGCCTCTCCATCATCTTCTGCCTTGCCACCATCTCTCCGTCTTCACCTTGGCCTAGTCTTCTCTTTTATTCTGGATGCATTCCTCTACTCCTTTAGCCATCTGTCTCTCAGTCTTCCTCTTGGTCTCTTTATTTCCAGTTTCATCTTGTGTATCCTCCTCGGTATCCTCTTCTCCTCCATTCTCTTAATGTGTCCATACCATCTCAGCCTTGATTTCTCTATCTCCTCCTGTAATGGTTCCACCTTCATTAACACTCTCATCCTCTCATTTCTTAACCTGTCTGTCTTTGTCACTCTAATACTGTTTCTCAAGACTTTCGTGTCATTAGCTTGTAGCTTACTTTTGTCTCTTCCTTTCATAACCCAGGTTTCTGATGCATATGTCAGGATTGGGACATATTATGACCGGTATATGACCTTTTTACTGATTTGGGGTACATCCTTGCTCCATATCAGGCTTCTGACACTCTTCCCCTAAATGCTTCTGCTTTTCTTCTCTGCTCGTTTATTTCTCTGTTTTTTTTTTTTTTTTTCAACTTCCTGTATCAGTCTTCCTAGGTACTTGTAACTCTCCACTCTCCTCAATTGTTCCTCACCAATTGTTATTCCAGCTGTTCCTTTCTCCTTCTTTCTTGTTGTGATAATCATCTCATTCGTACTAAATTTCATCCCGTATGTGTGATCTTAGGCTTTCCCGGTGAATTAACTGTTTGTACTGTTCTTGGGTCTCCAGGCGAATAGTAAATTCGTCCCATATTCTTGTCCTGTTTGTTCCCATACGTCCAACTGCTCTTGTACTTCCTCCTCCTTATTCCCCCAAATCATCAGATCATCTGCAAACACCGTAGCTTTCATATTCCTTTTACCAGTTACTTGTGTTACTGTACTCATTACATCATCCATCTCTACAATGAAGAGTAATGGTGAAAGTGCACTTCCCTGCCTCAAGCCATTCTTCTGTTCAGTCCAAGTTGATCTCTCTCCTCTCATTTTCACACAGTTCACACTTCCATGGTACATTTCCCTTATCCTCCAAATAATCTGTTTTGCTACTCCTGTATTCTCCAGGGATTTCCACACTTTGCTTCTACGTACACTATCGTACACTTTTTCAATGTTCAGGAAGGTCATTAGTAGATCTATTCCATATTCATAGTACTGTTCCTGCTTTTGTCTTACAGCAAAAATTAGATCCACCATGGACCCTCCTGTTCTGAACCCATGTTGCTCTTCCCTCATTCTTCCTTCTAATTTTGCCCGAGTTTGTGCTTCCAAAATTTTCTCAAAAATCTTTGCTCAATGACTCACCAGTGTTATCTCCCGATAGTTCTTGCACTCTTTTCTATTTCCCTTCTTCCAGTCTTCTGGGATCTGGGATCATCTTTTGTCTCCACACAATTTTCATTACTTGATATAGCCATTGTATCCCAAACTCTCCTGCTGCTGTCACCATCTCTACACTTAGCTCATTTAGACCTGGTGACTTCCTCCCTTCATCTTGCCCAATGCCTTTTCCACTTCTCCCTGTGGAAGGTCTTTTCCTATTTGCTGTTCCTCCTCTTTTTTTCTCCTCGTCTTGTTCCTCCTCATCCAGGTCCCCATTCGGGTTCAGGAGTTCTTCAAAAATACTCCTCCTACATATTCTTGAGTTCCTCCTTATTCTCTTCATCTTTTCCACTTTTGTTCACTATTCGAGCATAATCTGTTGTACTGTTCTTCCTCTTACTTTTAATCATCCCATATAATACCTTTTTTGAACCTTCACTATCCTCCTCCATCATTCTGGTCCACTGTTCCATCCACTTTCATCTTTCCTCCACCACCACTCTTTTTGCTTCTTTCTTTCTTGCCTGATACTCTTCCCTTGTCTCTACTGTTCTCTTCTGGAACCATACCCTTATAAAGGCTCTATTCTTCTTTTGTACGATATCCTTTGTTTTATCGTTCCACCAGGGTGTTTATTTCCATCTCTTTTTGGTGTTTGTCCTCCCACACATTGTTTCTGCTGCACTTACTAATGTTCCCTTGAATCTACCGCATTTCTCTTCTACAGTTTTTGGTTCATCCTTTGTGATGCTTTCCTTTACTACTTGTAGGTACTGTAGCTTGCTTTCTTCCTCCTTCAACTTCCATACCCTTATACGTCTTTCCTGGTTTTCTGTCCCTTTATTATCCTTGGTCCCTCTCAGGTTCATTACCATCAAACGGTGGTCACTATCCAAGGCCTATGATGGTAATACCTTAATGTCAGTGATGTTCCTATTCATCTCACTATCATACAGGAAGTAGTCGACTATTGACTTTCTCTTTAAGTCTTGACTGTACCAGGTAATCTTGTGGCTCTCCCTTTTCCTGAACCATGAGTTCCCAACTAGCAAGCCATTCCTTTGACAGAACTCCAATAGTGTTTCACCTTTGGTATTTCGGCAGCCCCACCCCTCTGGTCCAAGCACACTTTTGCAGCATTGTCTTTCTCTTCCAACCTGTGCGTTTAAATCCCCCATTACTACCATATTCTTCATTCCCATCTGCTTCTGCATTTCCTCTTCAAACTCTTGCTTTTCCTCAGAAGTGCATACACTTGTATTACCTCTATGGTTGTCCCCTTGAGTGATATTTTGGTCTTCATCATCCTATCACTTATTCTCTTCACTTCCTCTTTTAATCCATCTCTTACTACTATTCCAACTTCATTTCTCCTTCTCTCCTCATTTCCACTCCAGTACAGTTGGTAGCCTTTCCTCAGTTCTCTCCTTCCTTCTCCTTTCCATCTCGTTTCAGCTAGCCCCAATAGGTCTAACTTCCTTCTTTCCATCATGTGTACCATCTCCTCCACTATTCCCGTCAATGTTTGTATATTTAATGTTCCAGATCTTAGTCCTTGTTTATAACCAGTTCATCGTTGATTAAATCTGTCCTTTCCAAGGCCTGTTCTATTTTTGAAAGCAGAAATCGTAATCCATTACTGGCTTGCTGGGTCAGATCCCCATTAGCCGTCACTTTTCAGGGTTCTTGTAGGACCTTCACAGCTACCATAGCGGTCCTGGGGCGCACACACAGTCCCCACTGTACCTTGCTCCTACAGGCAATCCCCTACTTCATGCCATTGCCCATCTCCCATGACTTGGACGAGGGGTTGGACTTGAAGAAGGAAATTGACTTCTACGCAACTGCTGCTCTGTATTTGGCTTTAACAGTGTGTATTGTGCCCAGATCTAGAGACTGAAGATGACATGTACAGCTCAGAGGAAGGAACACAGCATTTACATTCCTCAGAAATTATGTTTCCTTGGGATATACAGGTACAGTTCCTTCCTTCTGCACTCATCTCGGCACCTAAATGCCTTAAAAAGTCTAAGATTTCCAACATCTCCAGAGTCTGCTGTTGTACTCATAAGAACAAAGTAGCATATTTATGTTTTCAAGATACCTGGGAATTAATAGTAGATGCAACTTTTCACTTCTATCACCATTTACATTTTTCTCTTTTAACAGAATATGATTTTGTGGTAAGTAAATTATAAAAGACACCACTTTCGTCAGCACTGAAAATGTATCTGGGCTCATAGTACTTTATGGATCTTGGCAATGTAATGTTCTTCCAATATCTTGCACTCTGTGTGACCAGAGTCTCAGTTTCTCCACTTATGCTTTGAAATGACAGATTTTTTTAATGAGTCAACAAGCCATTTAATGCCCTGAAATTTTCAGTTTCAATGTTCAGTATGATATCACGAATCTTCTTTTGCAGTATGTTTCCTCTTATAGACATACTTTCATTTCTCTGTCCTTGAAACTACATAAGAAGAATATTTTCCACAGCATGGACTGTAGACATACGAATGTCCCTCCTTTTTGTATCCCTAAGAATCATTAGCTTCGCCAGTTGGGAACTCTTCCATATTTTTTAATATTCTGCTAGATGGCCAAAAATTGTATTTTTTCATTGTGTTGGAAATAGTAATGTCAAGATTGTCAGCTTTTGCTGAACTGTAAGCTTTCCGTATTTGATAAGTGAGTAAGCAAACAACTACATTTCTCATGCTTCATAGACCTAAGTCTGTGACGTCACATTACGTGATCTAAATCATATGGAAATCGACTTCCGATTCTTTCCATACATCTGCTGGTATTGCTACAAGTGCAGTCGAGTTATTGACTACAATCTACGTATGTGTCAACCAGCTGAATCAATAACCATTTACAGCTGAATCAATAACTATGACAAAAAATACGACTTGTATGAAATGAAGTGGAAAGAAATCAGAAACTCACTCAAACACATTAGGAATTATGTTAAAACTAGATTTCAATTTGCAAAATGTTCCAGGCTTATTCCTTAAAAAATGAACTTTTTCTTAAATCAAGGTTTGTTAAAAGCAGGGAGAAATAACATTTTACTTATTGGAGTTTTACCAGGACCAACAGAAATATTAGTGAAAAGTGGAATTTCCTTAAAAGTAGGTTTGTTATTTTGAGGTTTTACTGTAATTCTTTACCGTTGCATTCTTGAATAGCTTGTGTCAAAGTGATGATGATGTATTTGGCCTCCCTTAGCTGATCCATGCTCTGTTAATAAAACTGCATATATTGTAGCAAATGAGATAAAGCATCATCTAGTTAAATGGCAGATCTATCTTTGATCTGCTTACAGAGCTACACAATGAGAGCATTTATTGACCTATCCCACCACATTATACCACTGTCAGACAGGAACATGACATTAATCTTCCAAGTTTACTAAAACCTAGACATTTACAAATATATTTTAAAACTTGTGCACTTTTTTACAGTGTTTTGTTCCAGCTGTTTATGGTTCCAGCTTTTCAATAACTGCAATATGTTGGTATTAAATCGGTAAAGGGTGATAATATTTTTTTAATGGATAATACAACAATACTAATACATAAGTAGAGAGCTTAGTAACATTTTGCAATATTATAAAAAAGAAGAATAGCAGAATACTCAGAAATTAACAATATCATAACTGTGGGAATTATAATACAATAATAATAATAATAATAATAATAATAATAATAATAATAATAATATTGACTGTCCATTGGCTGCCATGAAAATGAACATTGTGTCTCAAGTTATGCTCGACCAATGGCACAGAGCAACATAATTTTTATCTATGGCGGTATTCCATTATAGTTCTAGAAATATCATTGGCACTGTCTTTTGTCATGTTTAATAGATGAGACTGCCTAAATAAACTTGTTGCGGAGTGCAATCTGTTGATTATTGGTAAGTGACTTTATTGAAGTGGATGTTAGATTTAAATTGAATGATTGGTGATATATTCTGTTTGTATGACAAAAAAGTGTCCTTTTATGTGCCTGTTAAAGCCATTGTTTGGCCTGTAGTATCCTCATTATGAATCTGCTCCAATACTAGCTCTCAGTGCCCCATGATGTTTTGAGTGAAGCTATACTTAATTTCTAGATGATTGATATGGGGACTGGCTAGCAATCAGCTGCTCAAATACACGGGTCAACAATCAGTTTGTCCCCAGACATCTCACCTTGCTACCGCCCTTTTGGCTATAATCCTGGCACAGACATTAATAGTACATCTGAAATATGGCTTTAACCCAGGAAGTGGACAGTTAATGGTTAGTTAAAGTCCATGATGTAATTTTAAATCTCCACTTAATCATAACTTAATTCACCATGTCAGCACAGTTACGTGATGTGGTAAAATTGCTATGCACAAACAAGTGTCAGCATTGGATACTGAATAATAACTGTCTGTGTTGATGACTGGTTGTCAGCTGTCTGACCGCACTCCACAGGATTGGTGCAAAATGTATAAAGGGCACAACTAGACATAAATCATTTGTTAAAGTTACAGGAATTTTGTGTTCCATGATATCAGCAGAACATTCCACAATTTGTAAGTCTAGTGTTACACCTTCAATGCCTCTGAAGAATAATGTTTCACATTATAGGATAAAAACAAACTTACCCCTCTGTACTGTTTTCCTACTGCCAAAAGCCAGATAGTTGTGCAGTTCTTCAGTGGCAGAAATTCCCACTAGGCAGCTGTTTCAGCATGGGCTTCCCAATTGCACACCTGTTTTTAGAAAGTGGTTGCATATACAGGGTGAACCAGAACTCCACGAACAAACTTTCAGAAGTTGTTCAGAGGTACCTTCTGAGTATTTTGATGTATGAGTCCTGTGGTCTCTGGTGGCTCTTTACAAAGCCATTGCATTTCATTTGGTTTCTAGACCCATTTAACTCTATATCTATCTTGCACTGAAAATAGTGTACAACATTGCAAATGTCGACTGTAATGTGCTGTATATCTTGTTTCCTTTTGTTCATGATACCTGCTGTTGTCAACAGTAATGTCAATGTTAACCGTTGCCCCATGTTTGCATTCAATACTGCTTGGGGTTTTGTTTTGTGTTGTACTTTTTGATGAGTACATATTGTAGGCTTTCTCACTATTGTGAAGATATTTTCTCAGAAACAAGGGTAACTGGGGTAACAAACTGAATAAACCACATTTACGAGGGTTGTCCAGAAAGTAAAGAATGTTTTGACGTAACTAAATAAAAACCAAAGATATCAACATGAAACGTTATTTACAAAGGTACAGCAACTTACTCTATTTTTCAGTGTAGTCACTATAACTGCCAACGAATTGTAACATGGGAACAGTTTTCAATTCCCTTGTTGTACTCCTCTATCGCCAAAGATTTGAGGCAGGACATCATTGCTTGTTTGAAGTCTTCATCGTTTATGAACTGTTTTCCACCCAAAAATTCCTTTATTCAGGGAATAAGTAAAAATCACTTGGTGCCAAGTCAGGATTATAAGGATGATGTCCAAAGATTTCCAACTTAAGGCATTGAAGTTCTTTCCGTGTTTGAGCTGATGCATGAGGCCATGCATTGTCATGAATCAAAGACACCTTTGCCGACAACATTCTACGTCTCTGAAGGCTCCTTCATTGCACTGTCACTTTAGACATTTCTTATTTGCCTATTAATTTTGATAGGCTGAAAATTTTGTGCATTCAGAAAATGAATTACACTATGTACTTTGCATTTGGCAGTATTCCTAAGGGTTACTGAACAAAGAGGTGGGTCCGCTTGACGACAAAACTTGGCTTACATTGAGACGGAGTACAGTGGTGGTGTATCAGTGGTAGGTGTGGTACACAATTTTTCTTTACTTTCTGGATGACTCTCATACATTATTATTCTGTAACCATCTGGCAGAGACCATTGGCCTTCATACCAAAGCCACTCAGAGGCTATCCCTGAACAAACTCTGAAAGTTTATTGGTGAAGTTCTGGTTCACCCTGTACAATACTTATACTATTTGAGTGAAATGATCACAGACCTGCAAAGGGCTACCAAGTAGTCATCTCAATACGTTTGTTTTAAGAGGTGTGTACAGTTTTTTTCATTGCATGTTCAATGTCAAATATCTTGAATATGAGCCGTGGGACACATTCACACAAGATAACAACTTAATGATTGTTGAGTCTATAATTATAGTGCTACAGTTTTTCATATTATTGTGTACATTTTTTTATGATGATTACTTTTGTAGGAATACCTGCTGGTGGTCATGGACCGGCGGCAGGTCCTCACACTCATCCTCATCCTAGCTCTTTAGCAGCAGCCCAACTGGAAGCTGCTGAACGGTTGGCGTTGGCCACTGATCCTATGGTGCGCCTACAAATGGCTGGTATTTCAGCAGAGTATCATGCTCACACCCACGCACATACTCATGCTCATTCCCACACACATTTGCATCTTCACCCAAGCCAGCAAGCTCAGCAAGCACAGGCACAGCAAGAAGTTGCGACAGCAGGAACAGCTGCTTTCCCATTACCAGGTGGGAAATAGTGTGTGATGTTCAGCTTATATTATTTTTTATTAAAGTACAAGCTAGAGAAGAAAAGTCTGCTGATATAACTGTTGCATGTCCTTCATTACATTTATCCAGTAAAGACATCCACTCACTGTACAGTGGAGATGTTGAGCAGTAAACAGTTTTGAGTTGGGCTGCATTGCAGGGTCTCTCTCTCTCTCTCTCTCTCTCTCTCTCTCTGTGTGTGTGTGTGTGTGTGTGTGTGTGTGTGTGTGTGTGAGGGGGTCAAGAGAGAGAGAGAGAGAGAGAGAGAGAGATTCTTGTTTATGTTACTGTCTACTACTCGAGGCCTCCACTAAACCAATTAATGTTATCTGTACTTTCTACAGTTTCTGTATCTCACACAAGATTTTTCCAGTCCATATTATACAGTAAAGAAATATTTCCAAATTATCGAATGTATGAAAACTTGTGCAAAGCACTTTTAAGTCATTTATTGCAGGATAAAATATGTTGGTATATAAATAGTTTTTGTTTTGTGTTTTATGAGAGTAAGTCAATTATAAATGGGGTTTTATTTTTAAAAAATGTTGAAAAATAAAAGACAAATATAATTTAATTTTCTAAATAGTGTCCTCCTTTAGAAATACATAATTCCCACCGAGAAGGAAGGTTTTCCTTCCCAGCATTGTAGAATGAAGTGGGTTTCATCAGGAACCAATTGCTCACAAATCCCTCCACCCCCTCTTCATCTTTAAATCATTGCCCTCTTAGAGCTTCTTTAAGCAGCCCAAACAAATGAAAATCAGTTGTTGGTAGGTCTGGGCTGTGTAGGAAGAATGATTAAGTTGAGACCAGTGCATTTCTACAAGTTTTGAGACTGTTAGAGCTGCAGTATGGTGCCTGACATTGTTGTTGGGGAGGATGGCCTCTTGAATTGGTTGGTCTCTTCTTTTGTGGTGATGTGCAGACTTCACCTCATTCAGCAGCTCGCAGTAGTAAGCAGCATTGATTGTGCATCACTCATGCAAA
This sequence comes from Schistocerca cancellata, assembly GCF_023864275.1. Classification (NCBI taxonomy): domain Eukaryota; kingdom Metazoa; phylum Arthropoda; class Insecta; order Orthoptera; family Acrididae; genus Schistocerca; species Schistocerca cancellata. The sequence goes on along the minus strand of NC_064629.1, from coordinate 812,110,745 downwards.
AAGTCAGTGAGCAAAATGAATGAACCACCAGTCAAAGAAAACTTGCCAGCTGACAATCTAGTCTTGACTTTCGCTGGAGCTGCCTCCCCTTTTGCGCCACCACTCCATACTGACTTGTTTTGCCTTGGGAGTGTAGTGGTGGGCCCGTGTTTCATTGCAGATGATCATCTGACTCAAAGATGCATCACCTTCTTTCACAAACTTTGTTGTAATCTTCTGACATACCTCAAAACGTCTCAAACTCTGATCTATGGTCAAAAGGCAAGGGACTCATCTGGCACAAACATTATGCAACTTTATTCATTTGTGATCATCATTTGACAGCTCCCATAACTTATTCTGATCTGACACACTCGCCCATTGATCTTCTTCAAGAACATCTTTAACTGCACGAATGTTTTTGTCTGTTATGTTTGGCCAGTGGGTGGTGATCGTGTTCCTGTTTTTCCACTTGTTCTCATTCTTTTGTGAACACTTTATGCCAACAAACTCAAGAGTCCTTGACACTGTTTTGTCCCCAGACAGTGCAGTCAGTCTCCAAAAAATTTACGTTGCTTAAACTCCTTTACGAGCATGAAATTTTATTGTTATGCATTGCAAAATTGTGGGGTGCACTTGTTGCTCTGACACTGTGAGCACTACTGACAGACTGATTGGGAGTATGGAATGGCCTGCTCACCCCACTCCTAATGGCCCCTGCCAAGCATATTAGAGGTATGGGCCCAGTCTTACCAACTGTAGACACTCAGGACCAAAAATCCCATCTGTATTTGATTTACCCTCATATTTGTGTGCTTTCTTTAGTGTACAGAATCAGTAGTCAGATGGCTATGTGAAAATTTGTCTAATTTGCACCACAGTGTGGTGCAGTCCATTCCTAACATGTATAAGAGCACAAAGTATTCAATTTATAGTTTTTTTTTGTGCTCTGTTATTGAAAACTTGAAGGAGTGTTGGGTACAAGGGGGAACATACGCTTCATCCTCACAGCAAACACTACAGGAGGGCTGAGCATGTATTAGATTTAACAATTCAGTGGTGTTTTGGGCTTTGGTCAACAAGATACCATGACTTGTTTTTCTGTAATCATACTGGTTTTGATAAATCACAGAAAAGTCACAAAAATAATTAATAAAATTTTGTTTTGAATGTGAATTGACTAAGCCAAAGTATTGAAAACATGTTATGCCTTAAATGAAGATGAATATGTTGTTCCAGTAAAGGATTTGTGTCAAGACTTAAAACATATTTGAAATATACCAAAGGATCCCATCAGTTTGATACACTATAAGTAGGGACAGGAAAATTTCTCAAAAATGATAACGCAAAATTATCAATTTTTGTTGGAATAACATGAAACCAGTTACTTTTAAGGGATATCACAAAATTTATAATTTTGCTGAATAAAAATCTAATTCTGAGGATGGCACTTTGCTAACAGTCATAACTGACAGTTGTTGAATGTTAAAATTGCATTTTGTCTTCTGCTGTCACTAAAGCTGAAGTTCATGCATAATTTTAAAATAATTCTACATTTCCTGAGTAACAAACTTTTTTGTGATGATAAAAATAGCACCAAATTTGGCCAAAACTAACACCAAATTAAAAAAATCACCAATTTTAGAAAAAATCATATTTGGTAAAAAAAAATGTGAAATATCTAAAAAAAATTGAATTTAGCAAAAAAATAACATCGAATTTGATAACAAACAACAAAGAACTTGGCAACAAACAACAAATAATTTGGTAAAAACAAAAAAAGAACTGTGGGATTTGGCAGAAAACATTAAACAATTTGACAAAAGAACATCACCAAATTTGGCAGAAATAAACAATACTGATGTTGGCAAAAAAAAAAACAACACAGAATTTGGCAAAAAATCATGTTGAATTTGGAAAAAATATAGTAAATTTGCTAAACAATCACCAAATTTTGCAGTAAATAACACTGAATTTGTCGAAATTAATAGCACCAAATATGGCAAAAACACTGAATTTTGAAAAAAAACAGCTCCTAATTTGGCAAAAATTTGGAAAAATAGGTCACCAAATTTGGTAAAAAAACATTGAATTTAATAAAAAAATTACTCTATATATTGGGGGAAAAAACCCACCAAATTTGACAAAACATTCTATGAATTTGGCAAAAAAACACTGAATTCGACAAAAAAGAACACCATATATGGCAACAAATAACACCAACTTTGGTCATAAAATAAAACAATTTTTTCCTGTCTGTAAATATAAGCAATGACAAAATGCAGCATGTGCTGACAGTGATAGGCAATATAGCAATGGCGCATACTGCAATGTGGAATGGTATTAATGGTGAATGTCAGTTCCATAGAAACTGAATTCTATTTTTCTCACATTGTTGCTAGCTGCGTGCTAAGAATCCAGGGTGCAGCAGAATGCCACCAAAGGGTACCTCAAACATGCTTTGTGGGAATTAGATCAGAAAATTGAATTGGCTACTCCGTGCACTGATTTTGTTTGCAATAGAAGAGACTTCCTACATATAGTCCTATGTGGTCAAGCATTGCAGTCTTGTAAGATGAAGCCATCTGTTGCTCTGAAATAACATCATTCATAAACATAATTTTCATCTCTACACTGTAGACATGTATAATCACTGTTCCGTGTGAGGAGACATGTTTTTAAACATTACGCATTTCATAGGGTTATGAGTAATAATTGGATCTGGCTTCATGCAAAATAAAGAGATGTCTGCTATAACTTTTCACATTAAACCAGTAGTCATTCATAAAAACAGTGATCCCCCAGTGTTCTGCATTCCAGTGTAACTGTTGGTGTGGGTGCTGCGAATGGTCCCTCTTCTGACAAGTACTGATTAGTAAACAGCACACCTATGCTTATCTAATATACATACCACCTTTAAAAACTCTTCAGCACAACAGTTAAATGCTGAACTTGTGATTATGAATTGTTGCCACAGCCTGTGTGCAGTAGAAGATCGAATACATTAGACCTGCTTCCTGGCTGCCTTTTCTTACTCCCACAGCACTAATTGTCATTGTAATCTCTGCTTTGTAAATAAGATTGAACAGTGAACAGTACTGGTTTGCATGTGATAGGATTTTCAGCACAAATACTGTAACAACACATTTGAATTTTGTGTCAGTTGCTTTCTGATTTATGAAAAATATTTGTTTCTCTGTCTCATGTTATACACCTTCATAAAGTTCGTGTTGTGTGAATCTTGCAGAATTGTCACATTCATTACACTCAGCAAAGCAAGCAAAATATTTCAAGATTATTAAAAATAATTGTAGTATTGCATTTTTACTGAATGTCTCATGGTCTTCTGGATGGTGAGTTACTTATTTGCATGTTCTTCAGATCATTCTCTGGCTGCCTCATTATGAAATGTAACACAGATTTGGTTTACGAACTAATGCATCTTCCCTTTTTTTATGGAAAGGGGGCATTAAAGGTTAACATTTTTGAGTGAAAACGCAGGCACCTGGACGCCGAGAAAGGCCATAACATCGTTGTCAGGGAAATTGCCACTCAGAGCAATTACATCACAATTACATCCCCTGGCCATGTGGGTATCCCGGGTAATGAGCTCGCGGATTGTTCGGCTGGGGAGGCAGTCACTTACCCCCCATTTTCTGTAACCCCTCCTGCAGCGGATTTACGGCTTCACATCAAATCCCACTTCGCACAGTCATGGGCCAATTCTTGGGAGGCTACTCCCCTGTCTAATAAACTTCGTGCAATTAAGGTGACACCAGGCCCGTGGCGTTCTTCCTTTCGCCTCTCCTGAAAGGACTCGACCACACTGTGTCGTCTCCGCATTGGCCATACCAGGCTGACGCATGGTTTTCTTTTGCGTGATGAGCCACCTCCACTTTGTGGTTGTGGAGCCTTCGAGTCAGTAGCCCACATTTTGGTTGAATGCCCCCTTCTTTTGGCTCTGCGTGCTAAGTACAGACTCCCCCACACTTTACCTTTGATGTTGGCTGACGATTCCCAGATGGTCTCTCTGGTTCTCGGTTTCCTTCGGGAGAGTGGTTTTTATTCTCAGTTTTAAGGTTTTTAATCTCTCTTTGGTGTTGGGCATGGTGGTGTAAGCCGTGTTCGGAGCTTCCCAATTCACCTCCCTGACAGAGATCCTCTTTTCCTCCCCTTTTAATCTGTTTTTACCCCCCCCCCCTTTTTTTACCATTGACAACATGACTGGCCCTTTACGTTTTTAGCCTTTTCCCTTTTATTTTTCTGACTTTCCTGAGATGTCACATTAGCAAAATGGACCACATTTGAAACAAAGGACTGATGACCTTGCTGTTTGGTCCCATAAACCTCACACAACCAACCAACAACCAATTACATCCACAAATACATCACTTATGGGAGATGATGACCTGTAGCTAGTTCTTCCTTGGGGTTGTCCCAATACTTCTCTGATGATGAGCTACGTCAGAGTTGTATCCTATGGTCTGCACATGATGTCTGGATTGATTGTGTTGTTCAGAGAAAACTTTTTCTCGACTTGAGTCTTGGTGTTTGATGTTCGCATCCAAACAGGGGGTGTCTCTGATCCATCTTCTGCTTCTTTCTTTCCACTTCAGCTGCTGTTCTCCTTCAGATGTCTGGAGGTGCTACGCCCATGAAGTGGTAGATTTTGTCAACAGAGTTGCCCGTAAGCAGCCGGTTACAGTTCATCCTGTTTCGTTTAGGGCAATATTTACGCGTTTGGCGTGGCTGGAGTTCTGCCATACAGCTGCATATTCAGCAGCGGAGAAGCACAAAGCGAGGGCAGATGTGCAGAAGACCTGTGGGTGTGCTCCCCAGTTGTTGCCGGTCAGTTTCCTAATAATGTTGTTCCTCGCACTGACTTTCATTTTTGTATCTGTACAGTGGTCCTTGAAGATGAGGGACCAGTCCAACTTCACTCCGAGGTACTTTGGGGTGTCACAGTGGGTCAGCTGTCTGATCATAAGGACCTTCATGTCATTGTATCGTAACAGTACAAAATTGCTAATGAAATTCTTTTCCAACACTAGGATTCGAATAAGCTACCTACGGACTTAATTGGGATTATACTAGTATGTAGTATCAACCTTGGCTCTTGTAGCGAGGATGCTATAAATCCATATTTCAAAAAGTAAATTTAAAAAAGTTCTTTATTCCAGAACTGATATTGCTTTCCATAGCTTTTCATAGGATCGGAAGTAAAGCTTTGTGATTCTGTTGCTTCCTGGAGGGTGGCTGTGCTACTTGTAGGTATTAGCACCAAATTTAACAATGCAAACACAGTGATCAGTTTATGCAGTCTGAGACATTCTCCAGCCAGTTACCCAAAAACTTGGTGAGCAGGTAAATCATGCCTAACATGTCATGGATGAATACACTAGCTGTGTGATACTGATGATACAGAAGTGGAAGTTGTAAGCTTATCAGAATCACCAGCTGTCTGTAGCCCTTCCTAGAATACCTTTTAATCCTTTTGTCAGTATGCTTGGTAAGAGCTTTGCAAATAGGATAACACACACCAAAGTTCTTACAGACTTGGAGGTAGCTTTTTGGAATGATATCATCTTTTTGTGAGCTATTCCATTACATTAAAATTTCCCTCTTGTATCTTATGTTGTACTGGGATGATTATAGCACTTTTTCATCAGTACGTGACAAAACTTTTAGTGTATATGGAAGCATATCTTCCTTCGTCTGGTATCATAGCAGAAGAAAATGTTTCTGTTAAATGACCTGCTATATTTTATCTAACTCTGTAATTGTTTTCACCAAATTACAATAGGGAAATTCCTGCTATACTAGGACTTAAATGCTTGTTTAAATTTGTCCATTCATTGTAATTTATTGGTTCCTACTTTATTTTTGCTTGTAGGAGACATGTCTTGCAGGAGTCAGTTTACTGACTGACTTATTTATGTAGTATCAGACGGGTTTAGTGAAATCTGTTTGAAAATGAAGTAGATTCTGGCAAGTCCTTTTTATCTTTTGGCCAGAAATATTTCTCTTTTCAAAACAACTATGTGTTTAAAAAAAGCTAGCCTGCTTTCTCTTGTCTGTCTGTCAGTCATCTGTAATTTTCAGTGAGGAAATGGACTGATTTGAGAGTAGAAAGTCAGTACATTTATTGTATCATTTTTTTAAATTATGTTTTGTGCTATTTCATAGAAACTCTTCTTCCTTTAAATTATTCTTTGGAAATAATGGTATGTGGGTTGTAATTTGTAGTGTGCTATTTCACATGCAATTTTATTGTTATATGTAATTTTAGCTATTGTAGTGACATCTTACTGGTGTGTTTTAGCATCAGCATCGGGATATCCACGACCAGCTCTGTTACCTCCAAGAGAGGCAGCACTTGGATTACATCACCCTTCAGATTTATTGACACGTGGCCCAGGTTATGCTGATCAATTGGCTCATCAGGTATATTTTGGCAGCTTCTTTAGGATGTTGATTACATTGTTGTGTTTCAGCACATTCCTGCATGAATGCACGAGTCAGGCTACAATTACATATTTCTAATGTATAAAACTTACTGAAAGGTGTTGTTAAGTAAAGTGGGCCATATGTTATTGAAAGCATGTGCTTCAAGTTGTTATGTGTTAAAGAATGAAAATACAATTAGATAGCCACATGTGGTAAAAGTTAAGATCATAACTAAAACCATGAATATCAAGCTTTTAAAACATACGAGTTGTTCTTTAGAAGCTTTGGAAGACAAATGAAAAGAGAAAATATATTTGATGCTGTTAAATTATGGTGGAAAGTGTGGCAGATTACCCAGTACACAAATACAGGTCACATCTTTTACATTAACAGAAGAATGGATTTTGGGTAAATCAATGAAGCAACAATAGGTGTAATATTCTCTCATATTTTCTGCCCTGAGATTATAGGTCAGGAATTGGTCAAGTTCTCTCAGAATATGTCATCATAGGACATAATAGAGTAAAAATAAACAGTTTTAGCATGCTTGTAGTTTCAATGTCAGTGACAATGGTGATGGTGATTATGACAATAAACAACTTTCAGTTTCTTCAGAAGGTACTGAATACGAAACTTCAAAGAAAGCCCTCCATCTCCCTTTAGTCAAGTGACTTCAGAATTTTCGGCTTCGATGATTACCGGTTTGGCTTATCACAGTAAAATACTAGTTTTACAGATGTTCTGTGTCAGGAGCTGACCTCTTAATGTTTCTGAAAAATATCATGATTACTGCTCAAGCTGCCGATAAACTTCTAGATTTAACAGCCAGTTTTGGTAGACAGCCTCCTGCTCGGGTTCACACTTTGTAGCATTTGGTGAATATAAAATTGTTGACATCAGATAATTAAACCATGAATTTGACACTATTGTTACATCATTATATAAATTACATCATCAGTATATAAACTTCCCTAGGGAGTGCACTCTTTTTCATGCTACATCAGCAATTGGTGTTAATGCTAACTCTGTGTTTGACATTTGAATGACAATCTGTTTTCCATAAGGTATGGCTTAGTGTCATCCACTACCCTATTGCTGTATCATTTACATTACATTCAGCATTTTTCATGTTGCCATTTGTGTCATTTGTAAGTAGAAGAATTTCTGAACAATCCATCTCAGGTGTTGGTAGATCTGGATGTACACAGATGAACCAAAACGTTATGACCACATGGTTAAATATATGTGGAACAGTACTAACCTGGTGCAAGCATCATCTTCTTGTTCTTCTTGGTAGTGCATAAGTTCATTGCCTCGAAACTGAAAACTTTTTGACTATTGAACTATGTCGCACAATACTGTACTGTACACAACACCACTGCTTTTTAGTTTCACTTGATTACAGTTATATTAACATTAAATTGACCTATTCAGTGATGATCAGTTCACTAACATTACTATTCATATTTCAAGATAATCAGGCTAGGCCACCAAGTTAGTGACAGTTTCAATGGCAATACTTATCATAAAACCCTTCATCCCATAATCCACAGTTTATAGAAGCAGACAGTTGAACACCGTTCATTATTAAAGCCAACATAAACATTTAGTGTGGCACACAAGACAAAAACATTTATTATGTGCAGTCTGTTAAACTAAATTTTTGCTTACAACAACCAAAGAAGTTCATGCAGTTGTTTCACACAGACATGTTGTCACCAAGAGAAACTATGTGAAAATATTAATTGTTCTAAAATGTTGCAACAGACTGACTTTTAGATTCTTCAGTGCATAATTTGATCCAAATAAACATTAACTTGCATAAAAATGTTAATTGATTATGTTCTCAGTACTGATTTTACTGTATGATTGTGGATATTGACAGAGAGATGTTAGAATAAAGATTGTAGTATGTGGACTCGATTCATAGATGTTAACATGGGAATTTCTTGATGTGGACTGAAGATTTTTGGTTGGAGTGTGCTATATAAAGGCTCTCATAGGGATATTTTATGATTTTGCAAACTACATATTTGTTTATAAATCTGTATGATTGAAATTTGCTACAGTGGATGAGCCATGTGTTCAGGCAATAATTTAGTTTACATAGTAAATGATTAGTTAACAAAGTAAAAAAGGTTATGGGACCATTTTGTATGCCAATGGTGTGAATTCAAACAATGGAAACTCCAGGTTGAAATATCAGCAATATAAGGAAAAAGATACATTACCACTCACTGTAAAGATGACATGTTGAGTTTCAGACAGACACAATGAAAAGACTGTTACACATTTAGCTTTTGTCAGGGGTTTCTTCAGAAAGGAAAATACATACACACATTCATTCACACAAGGAAGCACGCCTCACCCACATGGCTGCCATCTCCGGCAGCTCAGACCGGAATGCTGGTGTTGTTATATTGTTGAAGATATTTCTTTTCATTCATAGTTTCTCATCCACAGTGTAAACAGCATTTTCTATTGACATCAATATCTACTACTACAACACAAAAGGAGCATAACTGCTCACTTGAATAAGGAACAATTTGTCATGGAATTTTATTGATTAACTGTTTTGACTGTGAATTGTGTCCTTTTCACACAGTCCAATGACAGTAGTTTATTATAGACTTATTATTGCATTTTGTTGGAAAATGTAAATTAGTTTAATCAAAAGAAATGTGACTGAGGCTGAAAATATGTGTACTTGCCACATAAGTTTAGTCTGTGGTGGTTGCCTGCAACATAGGAACTATTTGAGTCCACAGATGTCTGCATTTGTTCCTTTCAACCCTCAGAACATTTCTGCTTATCATTTTCCATGAGGTAGTGTGGAAGCTCAACCGTGTTTGCATCTGGCAGGAATACACCTGTATAAACAGCACCCGCTGACACTGAGTTGACTGATTTCTGTGAAACTTTTTACAGCTCAAGGTCGAAATTCAGTCCTGCACCAATACACTAGTACAAATAAATCCTTAGTAATGTGAGCAGTTAGGACCTTTTGTGTTGAGATAGTGTACTCAGCAGAAACTAGCTTGCTCCATAGAAACTGAATTTGTTGCTTGGTAGGAAATACAGTGTTGTGAATGGACATATTGCTAAATGAAGGCATATTCCTATTTGTGTTGCAGTTATCAGCTCAAGCTGCCCATGAGCAGTTGCAACGCCAGATGTTGTTAGATAGGGACAGATTCTCTCATACTCATCCATCACTCGTTGCACCAGAGGAGTTCTTAAGGTAAATCTTTTAAAACATGCAGAGTCTGTATTATTTATGTTGTATGTATATTTTCATCATCTTTAGATGTACTGCTGGTTCTTTGTTTATGGTATTCATATAAGTTGCAATATGCAGATAGTTGCAGCAGCCTCTGTATCATTCTGTGTAGATACTGACACTGACTGACTGTCAATATATAGCAACTTCTTCCTAGTATTTGTAATTTGATATTTAAGTTTTCAAAGATATTAGAAACTACTTACTAATGAAATGATTCAGTTACTCAACAAGATTCAAAGTTATATACAAATAAGAATGCTTTTCCTCCTTGAAGAAATTTCAGTTCAGTCCCTACCTTATTTGAATTTATGTAATAAACCTACTCTAAGTGACAGTCATTGATGCCCCTGCCCTCAGATTTATACAAAAGTAGCTATATGCACATGTTTTGCAATGGAAGTTGAAGAAAAACCTTTGTATACTGTCACTTTTTAGGGTTCCATACCTCAACCAGTGAAACACAGAAACGTTATGGGATCACTTTGTCAATAAATTTATTTTTCCTTGCCAAGATGTCAAATATAAATGAATCCTATCAAAAGAAGCAAAGAAATTTTGTTAAGTTTTGGGTAAATTCAATCTTAGTTTGTATTCGTAATGATATGATTGCAGTTCTTAATTCTGTCACTGACACCAAAAATACTTCTGCTACAGAGATTTTATTTTTAAAATTTTTTTTTAAAGCACCATCTATTGATTTTTTGGTGTAATACACCATCACTAAGGTAAACATTCCTACTACTAAGCTGAGCAGACTCCTAAAACAACAATTTACAATATCTTCTTTCCCCCTCCCCATGACATGAGTTTGATGAAATAAAAAGTATATATTGCCCTAAGCTACACTGCAGGTTACCTGTGAAAACCCCATGAAAATTCATAAAATAGTTTTGGAGATTAGCATGTTTGGATAGACAGACAGCCATGAAGGTTTTATTGTTTTGTTATTTGTATACAGGGGCGTGCAGGAAAGTAATGCTTCCGAATTTTTTGTAAAATATGTTCAAGCTTTATGAATAAAACAATTTTGTTAACATTCTACATTTTTACTCTTCACATCTACGTATTTGCAGCTGTCTGCCACTATAGCGCTTCAAATTGTAGGGTGTAACATGGTGATGTGTAGCCATAACTGTCGGTGCATGAGAAACAGTGTGGTGTAGTCCAGTTTCGAATTGAAAGAGTTTGTCCACAGATGGAGCACCCTTTTCTTCAGTGTGTTAGTGCCAGACCACACAAGGGGATTGTAACGTCTGCAACAATCCGATGCCTTGGGTTCACTCTCATCAATCATCCTCCATACAGCCCCAACTTGGTTCCATCTGATTTTCATCTGTTTCCAAAACATGAAGGACTTCACTTTGGTAGTGATGAAATGGTGCAAGCAGAGATGAGGTTGAAGAATAAAGATATGAAATTTTAATAACATTTGTTTTATTAAAAAAACTTTAACATAAAAAATTTTTTGAGGCTTTACTTTTCAGCACGCCTTCATAGATTATAGTGACAATGTGGCGTCATTGTGTGGAGACATTGGATATTTTGGAACATTAACAGCACCGTGGATCCAGTTTGATTATGAATTACCCTTCACTTACACTGTCAGGGACCTCAGTACAAGCTGTATGTTGTTCCTAAGGACTACATAGTTAAGAGACCGGTATACAAACCTGGCTATGAGTCATTTTCACATCAGACGTCTGTCAGTGTTTTCAGAAGTTATTCAGAACCCAGGTAAATGGTTGAAGGATTTCAAGCAAGTCGCCAAATACAATAGGTGCAGTGATACAACACGTTTTGCCAGTGTGTACTGTTACTTCGGTAGCATAGCCGTGAGTGGTTTAAAAACAGTAGGCTAAGCTATTTACAGCTGCGAAAATTTCCGGTTACCAGTTAATTTTTTGGTGACGACCAACAGGAAAGCCATCTGAGGGATGAATGACTGACATATTGAGTCTAATACCATGGAGAAAGAACACAATCAATACAAGTGTTCTGGTACTGTAGCACACTGTGAATCTGAACATAACAAAAGCAAATAAAGTTTCACACCTAATGTAAGCTGTAGAAGGAGAGGTGTATCAAGCATTTCATTTGAAGGAAGCCACCATTACAGAAGACTTCATGAAGTTTGCTAACCAGTAGCTTGAAAGATGTCCAGTTGACTCCCACACCAGTGCTGTACCTGTTTCTTTCATGGAAAACAATCAATACCTCACATTCCTTGTACAACAATTATAGATAAAATAAAATGGAATTTCTGACAGCTGTAAATGTGAAATTCAGCTGGCATGAAGCGGTATCAGTTATTCGAGAAGAGTTACATCAGTCTTTGGCACCAGTATCTATAAACAAGCAAACCTACCTTGCTTAATGGGATTGACCACCTTAAACTTACACCACAACTGTGTAGCTCTCCAGCAGCTTGTGTGTAATCAGCCAATTGTCAGTGTGACATGATTTGGAGGACAACTTACTGTAATGATTCCTCTGTAGATACACTGGGCACAGCATACATTATTGTTGAAAAAAGAAATAGTGTGTTTGACCATTTACATGATTTTGTTTTCCACATAGCACACACTGCATACCCATGCTCTCAGAGACCCTGCAGCTGCACTGCTCAGCTCCTCAGGGGAAAATTAATTGTTTGCTGTTTTGAATGAAAATCGTAATAATGTTGAAGATTATGTATACTGGTTGTCCACTGCTGGAAATAGTAGATCTTTAACATAAAACTGTGGTTACTTTTCAGCACTTGAAGAACAGAAATTTATTAAACTACATTTTACATATTAGAAACTGATACAAGAGTTTTATTTACATGTTTTATTCTAGTCTGGCCTGCTTTACGTTACCACCTACTTGCACCAAAATATTGTTTGCTGTGTATTATTAACAAAACTTTCCTAAAGTCATTTATCAAAATAGTCTCGCACCAGATTGTGTAGGCCACTAAGCAAAATGAACGGACAGACAGGATTCGTTTAATTAAGGTTAGTGGTAATCTAGCTCACTTATTGGTGTTTGAGAAATCATCTTTTACATTCCATTTACTAGGCAGTGTGTCTACACCATAGCTTTGCCTGTTGTGTGTAGTGCATTTCTGTGAAGTTTTCATGCATGCTTCAATGTTTGAACATATTCAGGTATATCACAGACATTCTGATCAGGAGGAAATCTGTAAATTGTTAATATTCGAAGAAATACTTCAGAACCGAGATGACATTTAAATATTTATTTTGAACTGATGACCAGTTTCAACACTACGTTGCTGTCATCTTTGGATTAGCAATACGACATACACACACACACATTGCATTTGTAAACATATTTTCTATGCCAATAGTAATGAAATACATAAGTCTAATATTTTGCAATGTGTGTGTCTATGTCATATTGCAAATCCGAAGATGACAGCAAGGTACTGTTGAAACTGGTCATCAATTCAAAATAAATATTTTAATGCGATCTTGGCTCTGAAGTATTTCTTCAGATATTATATTCAGATATGCCAATGTTCTCAATCTTTCCTGTCGAATGTCCTGCTGCTAAGGTTTCAGCTTGCTGTGGTAAGCACAGCATAGATCAGGCTTTTCTCAGTGGCATATCATAACATTTTACTATGTGACCTAGTGTTCTGGAATGTGTCACGAAATTATGTACTATCCAGACTGATGTCTGTCACTTCTTAACATGAGCTATAATAATTTACAATCAATTTTAAGACAGTTTGTACAAGTACGCAATTCAGTAACTGGCAACTGCCAGTTCTGCTTGTTGGTAATTCTGTGGTAAAATCCTATACCAGTGGCTGCCGTACTCTTCACACACAGTGAAAACACTAGTAAGAACTCCCATGGTCAGTTTGCCAGTTTCATTGTATGTATAGCCTAATTAGGTAATGGTCCAAAATTCCTGTTAGAAGCTATGGGTTGTATTGGGGACATAGTATGTATAAAAATTTTTGATAAGTAGTCATTGTCACAAAATGCACTATTTTGATTTAAAATAAGTTTAAAGATCATATCATTCCCAAATCTCCCTCTTCATGGTATGCAGACAGCGGTTAAAATGAGCTCCAACTTGCATGCTTCACAGGAGCTGCTCTATGTGATGATCCTGCTGTTTGTTGTACAAAGTGTGTCTGCACTTTCATACACATAGTCCACAAGCCTTGGTATGTGCCAAATAATTTCTGAACATTTGGAAGTTTTTCTTTCTTTTTTTCCAAAAAGGAAAAATATTCAGATTTTGTTAGTTGTAAGTCCAAGCCACCACCTTTTACACATCACACTTTTGTGCTAAAAATAACCTTAATGTGCAGTAATGGATGTCATTTTCCCCTCTAGTATTGTGATTATTTTCATCATTGTTCCTTTTGAACTGTAGTGGATTATTTACAACAAACTTCATGAGGGAATAAATATACTCTGAAGCAGTAGTCCGAACTCCCAACTCCTTAAACAGGTCTCTACATGTTGTCAGGTTTTCTTCTATGTGCCAAAGAACATTCTGTTGAAAGTTGAGAGTGTAGTGCAGCCATAGAGCACCACAGTCAACACTCGTAGTTATGAACATACCAGTTTATCACATCTGTTGTAGTTGAATGAAATTGATATGTGATGGACTGAGTTGATCTGGGAAACATTCTCAATACCTGCATGGCTCTCCCCATAAGTCCAACTTCACTATAAATTTGCAACATATCTGTGTAATCTTCAAATGTAGATTGTATGATCCTGTGCTGTCTCATTCATCCTTACTTCTCAGTGACAGACTGACAGTTGAGCAGAATGCTGAAGCAGTGATTATAAACAGGCGGCAAATTGCATCAGGGGACTGACGATGGTGCCCTTGTCTCAGTCTGTGTGCTTGCTGTGAAGTGGAAGGTTTGAAAATAATCTGATCTTCAAACGTCTTTTATTTCCTGACAAGAATTCCTTATCAAAACTTTACCTACTAAGTACCTTCTACAACTCCTAGAAGAGTAGACTGTTGTTGTTGTTGTTGTTGTTGTTGTTGTTGTTGTTGTGGTCTTCAGTCCAGAGACTGGTTTGATGCAGCTCTCCATGCTACTATATCCTGTGCAAGCTTCTTCATCTCCCAGTACCTTCTGCAACCTACATCCTTCTGAATCTGCTTAGTGTATTCATCTCTTGGTCTCCCTCTACGATTTTTACCCTCCACGCTGCCCTCCAATACTAAATTGGTGATCCCTTGATGCCTCAGAACATGTCCTACCAACCGATCGCTTCTTCTAGTCAAGTTGTGCCACAAATTTCTCTTCTCCCCAATTCTATTCAATACCTCCTCATTAGTTACGTGATCTACCCATTGAATATGAATACGAATTGTGAAACCCCCTTGTGTGTGACTACATATTGTTAAATAGAGTCCCCACAGTTTATTCTTACTATGGGCCTCTGTGACCTTAAACTGCCCCACAGAGGCAATGGGTAAAAAACATAGTTAGGTCCAGCATGGCATAGCTTACCTACCGTGTTGCCACTGATGCACCCATTACGTATAATGCCAACTCTGCCTGCAGTAATGCCATTCCACTAGATTTGACTTGATTTCTTGGGAAGTTCTCAAAGATGGAGAATAATGTGTACATGAATAGCCAATTTCTTTGTGGGAGACATAACTCTGAAGTGCAGAGCACCAAGTGTTAATTGTAATTGATGATGGAAAAGTCTTTAAGTTATGACTTGTGACAGATAATTTCATGTCACAACATTGCTGACAATGTCACATCTGTGTACCACATGCAGGCAAATGACCACACGGAAAGCTGTCCATGTATATTGTCATTGACAGAGAGACTGATATATGATATTACCTCTCGTAACGTTCACTTTCATCATATTGAAGCAAGACACTATAGGTTTGACCATTTCAGTGTGATTATACCAAGAATGATTTCATTAAGCAGCTTATCTACAAAACTGAAGAAGTGAGACACGTGCAGTGCAAACAAACATTGGACATTTTAGATAAGGGGCAAGAACATTATTGCATAAAATACTGACCACTAACTTTTAGCCACAGTGTCATTATGGAATGTTATACTTTTGTAGAAAGTTGTGCTATCAGAAAATTTTTTATTGCTCTGTGTGGTCCTTAAAGGATTCTACACGGCTGTGGATTATGATTGTACACCAAGGCAGAAAAACTGTTGATACATTGGTTGTATCATCCACATGAAGTCCTGTTCCAGTCATGTGCAGATTGACAATTGCGATATCCCATATAAAAGACCTGAAGACTTGCTCAGTGATCAGTGAGTCGAGGTATCTTTGAATGTTGCAGTGATGGTGACGAAGTAGCAACTCGACTATAATGCAAAGCTGCTCAACTATTATCTTGCAAATAACCTTTGAAAACGTCTTGGGCTAGGGTGTTTTTATTCACCATAAAAAAATGTATTTGAGTAGTAAAGATACTCTAGGTATTAACTGATGAATTCTGTTGTTGGCCCTGATAAATGTTACTGATGTAAACATATTCAGTATGTATGCTGCTGGCCATTAAACTTGCAACACCATGAAAGTGGCGTGCAACAGACATCAAATGGATATGAAATGTAGTACATGCCTAGATATGGAAATTATAAGCATTGCGACACAACTGTACAATGCCTGTATGAGTAACACCATCTACATTCTGTGCATAAGAAAAGATTATGGAGTGAGTTTCTCATTCCGAAATAGCATTTGGGTTTCAGTTCTTGGTGAGATTATCGTGTTATGCCTTATATAAGAAGAAGAAGAAATGTTTGTCAGCATGTGTCAGAATTTGACAATGGCAGGACTGCGGTCTATTGAGTCTGAGGTTTATTGTTCTATGATATTGCTACTTTCATTGATCAGGATCCCATGCCTTGGAGGATCTCAATGGCCACGCACAACTAGTGCCTGATAGGTACACATTTTTTCTCGGCCTCACAGGATTGTACAGCCACATTGTGTACTTCAGGTCTGGAGAAGTCTTGAGCATCACAAACTGTCATCAATGCAGTGATTATTTTTACAGTATCTCTTGACGTGGCAGTGGAGATGGTGGCACCACCAGTGGTGAACCCAACGAGAACACTGGGAAACAGGTGTCGCGCCATATTGTTATATGATCCAGACTTTGGCCTCAAGTACAAAAACTTATTTATGTGTCAAAAGACGTCAGACTAGTATGAAATACTGGATGCACTGTGGAGACCAGGAATGAAAGTCTGCAATGTATTTAGGTGTTCTCACTTTTATTAATGACAGATCTGGCCTTTGTGACCAGATATGCTTTTTTGACAATGACTTATATTTCATGCCAGTCAGATGACTTTTGACATAAGTTGTTGTACTTGAGAATGGACTAAGGCCGAAATCTGGATCGTAAAACAATAAAATAAAATTTATCACAGTCAAATGGCATCAGCATCATAAAAAAAATTATAGTGGATGTATGCATGTGTGGAGGCTCCAAGGAGAGTGCTGGATATGGGCACAAAATTACATAATCTTTTCAGATGAGTTCCGATGGATGTATCTGTGAATGGAGGCTGCAAGGAGAACAAACTTACCAGGTTACACTGTCATCGTCAGTTCCATCTGGCACCTAGCGTGATTGTATGGGTTGCCATTGAGTACACTACAGGGTCACCTGTGATTTGCGTAGCCTGTAATTTAGACAGTACGCATTAAATTTTTGACATGTTAAGGCCAGTGGCCATGCTCTATTTTTTGTGATGTTATCTATAAATGAGATAATGCAAGACTGCACATTGCTTGTGCTGTTCTGACATACCTCGATACAGAGGGTGTTTGAATGTTGTTGTGGTCAGCACATTCTCCAGCTCTCTCACCCATTGAAAACATCTAGTAATGGTTTGCTGAGAGACTGGCACACCATTACTCGCTAGCCACTATGATTGACGAACTCTGGCACCAAGTGGAAGCAGTGTGGAATCACATATGGTACCTGTATCTGTCATCTGAGCTCAGTTTGACTCGATGCCCACTGGGTTAGAACCATTGTTGCTACCAGAGGTGGCAGCTCTGTGTGCTAAATTTTGCACAATGTATGCCCTCAAACCTCATACAAATTTAAATAATTTGTTCTTCCTAATATATTGGCCAAGCACAATAAGTAAGTTGTCATGGCCTGCAGTGTAATTAGATTTTTGCAATGCCAGTGGCCATAACTGAAAGTTTTTTTCCGCCACATATATTTCTTAGTGTAGTCCTGCAGCGCACTTCTGCAATAATTTACACAGTGAGTTAGTGTGCTTGGTAGATAAACAAAGAAACAGAAAATGGCTTGTGATCTTCAAGAGTATGTGCCCTATTCAACATTTTCCTCTTACTTAAAGTTTATCTCTTTATGAGTAGCAATAAGCTTTTTCGTGTAGATAGTCTCAGCAGAGACGTGCCCAGTTCCATTATCATTTTGAAGACAGTTACTAATTCACAAATAAACATAAGTTTTAATCATGTTCTCACTGGACCTGTTAAAATGTTTTTAGAAATGGAATTCAGACATTTACAATCACAGGTTGTGTACATTCCATGATCTATTTCAGCCAGTTTATTATCCTCAATGTGCAGGAAAAATTATCAATTACATCTTGTGT
This sequence comes from Schistocerca cancellata, assembly GCF_023864275.1. Taxonomy (NCBI): domain Eukaryota; kingdom Metazoa; phylum Arthropoda; class Insecta; order Orthoptera; family Acrididae; genus Schistocerca; species Schistocerca cancellata. Next base: position 812,092,410 of record NC_064629.1, on the reverse strand, counting down.
TTTGAGCATTCCACAATTGGCATAATTTTGTTATGACATTATAAGGAAGATTTAATATGCATTATATTTGTTGAGTGCATATCTCTTTGTGCTCACCCCCTTATAGGCCCACTAAATTACATATTTAAGTGAATCTTTATGAGTTCATTTTCAGTGAGCTTGGTATTTAGCTAGTCTTACAGCCACTTCACAGTAAACTTTTAAATAACTTTGTGGATAAGCTCAAACATTTTTTTTCCCTTCTGCATGCATTTTTTTTCTTAAGAAGTGTGTTGTCTGTGTTTATTGTTTATGAATACATGCACGTAATACAATAGTGTACCTCAATTAATCAGTTGCATGAAATATGGAATACTTGTTAATCCTCTTTTATGTTGGCAGCTGCCTTAGTCTGTCAGATATCTGTTGTAATATTCTCTCTCTCTCTCTCTCTTTTGCAACTGCTGTGCAACTGAGCCATTTACCATATAGTTGTGGCACTGAGCAGACTACAGGCACACTAACACGTTTGAACATGTAGCATAGCTTAGTCAAGTCTCTGTGCTTATATTCTGTGGTCAGTGGTTATCTTCCATTGACTGCATTCCCAGGATAAGCCATTTTTGTATTAAATTAAATTAACATTAAATTTTATTTTCCCTCATACAACTGCATCGTTTTTTGTTCTATGCCTGTTCAGAGTTCCTTGCTCATTCAGTGACAAATATGTTCTGTCTTCTAATAAAAGTGGAGAAGTAATTCTGTAAAATCTTATTTTTCTTTACAAAATTTGCATTAGAATTAAAAATTGATTACACTACATCATGTCTGTATGATACTGTGAGCTGTTTCATGCTGCATAATTGTGCTCCATGCTGTTATATATTTAATACATAAATGAAATTGGCGTGTTTTTGGAAGTACTTTATAAGAGATTAGTTCTTATACTGCTCTGAGATTTTCTTCCACCACTTCTTCTCTAGTGTCACATTCACTTTTGACAAACAGCGGCTCAGTAAGGATAACTACCAGGAATGTGCCAAGTTGTAGCTTACTTTCCTCTGGTTTGTAAGAGACCTTTGTATATTAGTGAAATTAGATGAACTGAGTACAGGCAAGCTGTCTGTCTTTCCAAGAAGTTTCTTTATATGGTCATCAAATTTATCTTTTTATATACTTTTTATTTTCAGGCAACAGAGGGAACGAGAAATGAAGGTGAGAGCCTTGGAAGAGGCTGCTCGTGGATCACGACCATAGTAAGTGTTTCTAATAGTAGATTAATTATGATGGGTGATGTATTTTGACATTCGTTTTGTAGACAAATTTAGGGTAAGTGTGTTAATGCAAAAGAGAATGAACTTAAAGAGCTACCATACATATTATATTTATCATGTTGTTTGTTTACCTTTTAATATGAATGAGCAGACCCGTTCAGAAATGATAATGTCTTCCAAAACTTGAAAAGTCGACCGAAGTGAAGAGGCCATTTGATTAATAGCAAAAATAGACTGGAACAGTTTAATTGGAGTAAATAATGAGAGTGCAAGAAATTGAGACGGAAGGGGGAGAGTGAATAGAAAGATATAGGATTGACAATGTAGGCTAGTGTAATTTAGCAAGGGCAGTAAAATTGAATACACAGATGAGGATAACAGAAACCGTTTCAATCTGTGTTAGGATCTAGATCACATGGGCTGTGCAACAGTTATTAAGTTAACCGTATTATAAGGGTTTCATACTGTGCAAGTTGTTGTGCAAACTTGTCTTTCACTACAGTTTGATGGTCATGTTTCATGCGATGGATTGGTGATTGGTGATGATACCCGTAAATGAATTACATGGCTGGCTTTGCAGTACAGGAACAGGACATGCTCAGGGCATTCATGAGACAGGTTTTGCAGTTAGGTCTTTCACACTGATGTGAATAATGTGGCGGAGGGTTGGTCGTGGGGGTGAAATAAGGATGGACTAGGATATTTTTTAAGGAGGGAGGGAGTGAAATACCATCTCAGAAGATGTAACAAGGATTTTGAAGAGTATATTCTGTACTTAATTGGTTTGGATGGAGTGGTAGAAGCATCAGAAATCCAATTTGCATCAGGTTTGGGAGAGGGCAGTTGGTGCAGGAGTGCTGGTCTGTGCAGTTCTTGGCAAGACCTTTACCGTAATTAATGAGGGATGTACATCACTGCATATGTGCCATTCACCACAAGTTGCGAGGTATTATGGGAGACACTTTTCCAACATGGATGACTGGTTGTATTTACTCATAGACTTAAGTGTACTCCACACAGGATTTTCCATTATACTTTCTTCTTTCTAAGATATTTATTAATAAATTTCCAATTCACTTACTAATTGTGTGGCTCTCTGTCTCCAGGACAAGAAGTACTCATAGTATTTGGCAATTCTTTCATGAAACCGGAGCTGACACAAAGACCTTGCAATTAGCTTTCTCTTGGTTGTAGAATAGAGGACTGTGATTTGTACATGATTTGATGAATCACCTTGTTGAATATATCATCACAGCAGCCTTATCTCAGATATTCCGACTCCTCTATGTTTACACTGTTGTAATATTTTGTATCATTTGTGTATAACCATGTGAATGTTGTAAACTGTGTGAAAGCTGTGTATTGATTTCTCATCATGTGATTGAAAATTGGTTACCTGGAGATACCATTTATGAGTAACATTTCCTAGTAGTATGCCATTATCATTGTCTTTTATGTTTTACATCTTCAGCTATGACTTTTTGGTGTTGATTGTACCTTCTAGGTAACTACTTGGTGTTTGATTGTATCTATGGTACAGTCAGCACAAAAAAATCATTGCTGAAGATGTAAAACATGAAACACAATGATAATGATAATGGCAAACTATTAGGAAATGTTACTAATAAATGGTATCTCCAGGAATCAAGGACTACTCTCATCTAAATTTACATGCCAACAAGAAACCACTGTATTTAAATTAAATTTTGAAAGTTGTGTCCAGGACAAAGAGTTGACTGCGATATAATTTAATCAGTTCTTTGTCAGAACCACATTTGGCACACAGTAATGTAATAAAAAAGGTTAAGAAATGGAGCAGAACCACCAACCTCATGTTTCTCGCATAAACATTGTTACTTCAAGAGCACACGAAACTACTCTCCAGTATTCAGCTTCTCCAACATGTCTCCAGTCTTGTCGGTAGGAAAACCTTTAAACCCACATCTGAATCCCCTAATAATATTTTTTTAATGGTCACAGAAGTAGTAAAACATCCTTTAAACTTTTCTTGGTGGCCTACTGCATGTGCAAATAATGTTTATCTTCTAGACATTAGCTCCCAGGCACTCTTCAACTGAAGATAATGCATTGAATATAACAAGAAGCCTTTGTGTCATAACATGTTCACATTTTACAACTGCCCATAATTATGATAATGTACATTACTCATCAGGGCATCCCAGTAAATTACTCTTCAGATCCCATCTGTTTTTGTTTACACTTTTAGGAACAGTGAACTGCAGCTACATTGTTGCCATTTAATTCAATTAGCTCTCGCATAAGCGTATTGTCTTCTGTCCTATGTGCAGTTAAATCTACACTGTATGATTACCTCTACTTTCTCTCAATGTAATGTAGGTATAATGTCTTTATAAGCTTAAATGACACAATCTGGCGATCATCCATCTTTGTCTATTGTAGATGGAATTATATGCTTTCTTTCGGACTTTACACATCTCATTTTTGGTTCAAATGGCTCTGAGTACTATGGGACTTAACTTCTAAGGTCATCAGTCCCCTAGAACTTAGAACTACTTAAACCTAACTAACCTAAGGACATCACACACAGCCATGCCCGAGGCAGGATTCGAACCTGCGACCATAATGGTCATGCAGTTCCAGACTGTAGCGCCTAGAACCGCTCGGCCACATCTCATTTTTATTAATAACTTCTGCCTAATAAGTATCACCCATTGCACATCACACTATTTGCTCTGGGAACTGCTTAGATATGCCACAAAAAATTGATATCCTGCAGTCCTTTGTAACATATTTGCATTTATGAATGTTGTTTTTGTACACTGCGTAGATTTTATGACAGAGAGTTTATGTTTCAAATTATATTATAATTGCTATAAGAAGAACTTGGTGATTAACTGGTTGCTTCTCTCTGATTCAACCTTCAGGTTAAAAAAATGGGTATTTGCTGCATTACTAAAAGTTGACAAATGATTTGAGAGCAACCAGGATATCTCCATTCCATCCATACTCATGGATTCACACACAACATGTCTTTCACTTATCCTATTCCTCCATACTTGCTTGTCATTTTGCATTGCTCTCAAGGTTCTAAATACTCGTTTGTAGAATTTAAAAAAAAAGTTTGCATTCTAAATTTATGGCACTTCACTCTTGATCTACAGTCCGGCATCCAGGAACAATTTGGTGCTCTACCTCTAAGGACTTCAGTGATGACAGGAAATTAAGGTACAACCTTCCTTCTTCCCTTCCCAACCGTCTTGACCCAGCGTCATGAATGACCTCTCTCTCTGTCTGTCTGTCTGTCTGTCTGTCTGTCTGCTTCTACCTATCTGTCTGACTTTTAACATATCCACAGTTTACCCTTTGTACTCTAACAGAAAAGGTTTATGGTTTTATGTCTCCCTCTGTGCCCCCCCCCCCCCCTCTCTCTCTCTCCCTCCCTCCCTCCCTCTCTCCCATTCCCTCCCTTCGCCTCTCTCTCTCTCTCTCTCTCTCTCTCTCTCTCTCTCTCTGTGTGTGTGTGTCTGTCAGTCTGTCTCTTTCTCTCTATGTTTGTTGCATTACTATCACATGCTGTTAAAATATTATTAATGTTGGACAAGTACAGTTATGTTACAGAGTAATTGTCTGGTTTCGAAATAATACTTTAGTTGTTATGATGATGTTTGTTATCGTTTTACAGGTGCAGATATGAACTACTTTGTAGTTGCATGTATAGTGACTGTACAGAGTGGTGCAGGTATGCACTTCTTTAAAGTTGCATATATAAAAACTGTACAAAGAGAATTAAAAAGGTAACAAGAATTGCGCATACCTCAGTTATGTGACAGAAAATAGTACTATTTTATGTGTTGTTGAATCTAAACAGATATTGTTTTAAGATCTTGTATGTATATATTTGTAGCAAATTTATTGTGGCTTGATTCATATGCTATAGGAGCACATAAAATAGCTCACATTTATTATTTTACAGAGTTCAGCATTTAGCTGAATTGTCATTCCAGCATGGTTATATCTCACAACCATGTTTGTAGCATTGGTTACCACCAGATAGTACCTTATTTGGAATACACTGATTTATAAAACATCAATTTTACAGATTTATGATATATATTATTATTTCTCTTTTTTACATTTTAAAATTGTGAATAATTTTTAAAATCTAGTTTTTTTTCTATTTAAGTGACATTATCATTTTAGATACAGTTTTTGAAAAACTGAAGTTCTAAGACTGGGAAATTACGTTGTGTTTTCTAAGACGAGAGTAAAATACTTAGTATTTTTCATAAAAGCCGCATGTCGGTGCTTTTGTTGCCCTGTTAATTTGTGTTTTTTTCACAGTGTGTTGATTATAAGGTAAAGGATATGGAAAAATAACAAGAAAACAAATTATTTATGTGTACATTTACCACGAGTGAGTGTAATTCAACAGAAAATTGTCTACGAAGAGACATCGCCTGGTATTTTTCAGTAGTTGATTAGTTGCGTATAATTTAGTCCAGGGTAAAATAAAGTATGATGACTACTTTATATACCATTGATGTTTTGTACCTTTGCAGGCTTACCTTGTTTCAATTTGAAGTATTTTGCTTGCCATTTTGTTGACTGCTTCTGTCGTGAATATGGTACAGAGTGCACAATTTTTATTTTACATTTCCATGGAAGTTCATTTGTAGATGTGACATAGAGCCCTGCCTTATTTATGCTTTGTGTATACATTTTAAAGCTAGTGAATGTAAGTAAATATTCATCTTCGATTGTAAGCCCATACCTACATATGTTGCCTAACTTTTGAGCTTAAAAAAGAAATTATTGCAGGCAAATGGAAATAACTCGGTTATTTGTTCTGGTATAAAATTGAGTCATTGGCAAGTACCAACATTTCTTTACTAATTTATGGTGAGCATGGTTTTTCAATACTATGGTACAAAACCAATCTGTTCATGGTCATAAATGCCTCTTTCAAGAGCCATAAAAGTCTTTTTCAAGAGCACCACATTTCATGTCCTGTAAAGTACCTCAATACTATGGTACTATGGTACAAAACCAGTCTGTTCATGGTCATAAATGCCTCTTTCAAGAGCCATAAAAGTCTTTTTCAAGAGCACCACATTTACTGTCCTGTAAAGTACCTCCTTCATACGAAGTTGCTCTCTTGTGTGTTTTCTTAAAAAAAAAAAAAAAGAAAAAAAAAGTTGTCTAAAAAAAGTGCAATGAAATTAACTCAGTTTTTAGTTGCCCTGTAACACTACTCATTTACCTCTGTCTTTGTTAGTGTTGTGTACCAGTCCATAGATGCGTATATAACAAGTATCCATGCAGAAGTCATGAGAGTACATGCACTGTCAATAGATAATAACAGTAGTTACTTGCATGTACCAAAGAATAAATTTTAAGTATATTAGTCATATTTTCTTTCCCATATATATATATATATAAATTTATGTAATTTTGTCCCTGAATTGTATATTGTGTTTAAGTGGAACTGTGTTTCAGCAGTAAAATACAAGGCAAAATACAGTCTACGTGTCTGTACACATTTCAGATTGTGTTGTTACTGTTACTATTATTTCATGTCTGGTTTTTTTTAGTATTCTCTCATTGTTTATATAAAGAACACTTTTCCCCTTACCATCTGTTTCTAACATTACTGTAATTAGTCCAAAAAAGTCACAAAAACTAGCATAAAAGGCAGTGGTTCTTTGACAGTAATCATTTCACTACAATTAAATATGAACATACCTGAGGCAATATGTTTGTAAAATAAATTACGGTGGTGTGCCTTTTCAACCATAGCGTTCTGTCTCAGATAATGTTGGAATACAAACACTGAGAGTTGACTAAATATATGAGTCCACTTTCTGTGTAATCTTAATGTGTGTTTTATATATAACAGATGTACCATTTGTCATCCATTTATAACAATTGTAACATTTATTATCCATTGAGACAACAAAACAAATCAAACTACCAACCACTAAAATAGTTTTTGTGTTTATGTCCACATCCAATTACATTTCAATATCCTTGGAATCAGTCTATATGTAATAACACCTGGCTGTTTTGTTACAGTTTTGTAATTACTGGCCAATGGCCTAAGAACTGTATTTACTTGCTTTATAAAATAACATTTTTGCAAAATGTGAAATTCGAGGCTTAAAATGCTGGAATAAAGAATATGACCTAGCTTGACTCTTAATTACCAGTTTAACACGTATGTTGACATATGAGTCAACATTTTTAACAGAACTTTATTTACAATTTTCAGTGTAGATCACATAGTGTGATCTAGACTGAAATTTACAAATAGTCACACCTGAAAATCAAGCCCTGATGCTGATGGTCAGTTTTAGTACACATCTTGTCATTAGAAGTCTGCCATTACCTGTGGTTTGACAGTTTAAAATGTGGTTAGAATGAAATTTTTGTAGTGTGGGTGGTCCCACAGTTCTTAAATATTATGTGTGTACAGTGATTTTCAACCTCATTTATGGATCAGGGTCCCCTTGTTTAATACTGCAAGCATTTAATAAGTGAGGGCTTTAGCAGCATACACTGTCCAAACTGCAAGAAACGATCCCTGAGGGTATGAGGAGCAAAAAAGGTCATATGGTAATACACTGTCCAGTCATGTTAATGTGACCACCTGTCAAAAGGCTGAAGTGATTATTTGAAAAGGTCACCTGTCACCATTCAGTGGATATCCAGTTGCAGTACTCGCATAAAAATTTCTGCCTTTATTACCAATGAACAGCAGTCAGATCAGTGCATGAACCAGGTGTCTACTGTAGAGGCCCATATGATGCAACATTCACTGAATGTTCATTGAGGAGACACTGTTGCTAGCCCCCTTGATTCATCTGGGCAGTCAGTCACTCAACAGCTGCACGTCTTTTTGTCCAGACACATATCTGCAGCTGTTGTTCACCTCTCTCATATATTGCCCACAGTCACTACAATTGCCTCGGTGCCGATTTTGGGCAGTACCATTTTGCTGTGCATGGTGTACATTAACCATGGGGGCATGCGAACAGTTTACAGACTTAGCCGTTTTGGAAATGCTTCCACCCTTGGCCCAGAAGCCAGTGGACATCTGATAAATTGCTCCGTTTCTGCTTTACAACAACGACTGCACTATTTTCTGCGTCCCCCCGGTGCGCTTTTTATACCTTCCACTGCTAGTGCTGCCACTTGCTGTCTGTCAGTGGTTACTGCATATTAATGGTGAACATGAGTGGTGGTTTCCTTAATGTGACTGGACCGTGTAGAAGGTATTGAAATTAACCAGTGATTATATGGGTGTCACCTGTGTAAAGGATGTAAGTCAATGGCGGCCACGAATTCGGCTCACAAGTCATGCCCTGGCATGACCTCCATCACCACGGCATGCTGTCTGAGAGAGGAGGGGGGAGAGGAGAAACTGTGAATGCACCACACTTAAATGACAGTGCAGTCACCCTATGTGCAACTTAGTTTTGTATTTTACATTTCTTAGCAATATAGACCACAAAAGTATTATTTAAATATTTTTGGCATGCTGATGACATAATATAATTTTTATCTGGTTCAAACTCTCACCATATGGACAGACACACACAATTTCACAGATTTTCACACTCAGGTTGTTATGTAGTCAGGATTTATTTAGTTTCACAGTTGTAGAAATATCTGTCACACACATGTGATGATCGAAGTATTGTAGCGCTTTTGAAACCTCATTATTTAAACCTGGAAACTCTACCGGAGGAAAGCAATGTGGACCCCCTGGCTGACAGTTTTAATGTAAAAGTATCTGTATTTAAAATGGGAATTAACTTTCATCTCAATCAGTTAAAACTGCACATATCTGCACATGCACAGGGGTGATTTCAACTGAAATGGCAAACGGTCTCAAAAACAGATTTAAGATTGGCAGTGCCCTCAAAATATTTATAAAACTGTGCTTGTAATCCTTTCAAGGACATAATGAATCCTTCAAACCTCACCCTTTCTTTAATGACAGTGGACTTAGGGACCTGGGCTATGCTTGTCAGAATGTGTTCCTTCTTTTTAAATATATGCCCCCATCAAATCAAAATTAAGTTGTTTCTTATGTTTCTTACTGAGGGCAGTGTGCAATCAAATCCACTTGAAATATGAGGTCTCCAATCCATTTTGGATGTTCTAATTTTTGTTCCACCACTCCTTTTCCCTTTATAATTTGAACAATAGAGAGATTTAAATCAAAAAATTGTTCCAGTGTAATTTACAATAATGTATAAAGTCTCCACACCCTTTGTTCAGTTCCATTGAAAGCTGTTGCAACTAACAGTGGGATATTGCATGCGACTTTAGAAATTTTACTATTCCAGCCACCAACTTATTTATTTGCTGCATGCCTGCAGATTTAGCACAAAGGGCTTCTGGATATACATTTGGATTGTAACATCATTTCATAACAAATGTGCTGTACTCATCACTTATGGAACTGCATAATAGATACTGAGAGTTCACATTCCTGTATTCTGTCATTCCCATTAATTTTTAAAGGCTTGTGACGATAGATCCCTAGACTGCCTCATTTTGTACAAGCAGCCATTGGACCTGTGAATGTCCTTCATACCACAAACAAATAGCAAGAGGTAAACAGTGCTGACACCATGACTCTGCTGAAATGAAGAGTGTTATGCCAACCGAACAGTGGCACACCCCAATACAAAATGAAATTTTGCACTGTCGCAGTTACTTCCAAGAAGAACAGAGCAAAGGCAGGACAGGGTGAGCCTTTGCATGCACACCCGGCACATGTGAACTTTATTACGTTGTTGTGGCCCTGATGTAAGTGGTACAACTTTTTAACTGTCTGATTATGTCAGAATTGCATATTACAGTGAATTAACTGTGACAGCATGCAATTAATCATTTGATCAGCTTCGACTAAAACTGCAGCCATTTATTAAAAAATGTTGAACCTTTTAATTTCTTTTTTGTAGTAGTTTAACATTCTCTGTCAACAGCAGGGACATGAGAAATGGTATACAAACTCTTTTGAATATCCAGTCAGGAAAGAAACTACCTGTGATCTTGTTCGAGAACCCTTACTAATATTCAGAAGTGATGTACAGAAAGCACAGAGAATCTAAATCTGGATTACCAGATTGGGATTTGAGACCTGCTTCTCTAAAATATCTTTTCAGTACCTCATTTTCTTGAGCAGCTTATTCTCTGGCGTAGATCAGGGCTGTTGTGAAAACAAACCATCATGACTCTCTCCTTATCAGTGATTAATCTTATTCACATTAATTGCTTTTCCATGTGATATGGAATATCATCATTCTGATAATGAATTGTAACGTACAGATGTGCCTTTTTTCATCATGACAAGCTGTATTTCTTACATCCACGCTTTTATTTTCATATGTGAAATCTGATTTATGATATTTCTTCACAAAACTGAATCATGAGTGAGCACTGCACAGGTAATCTCATTTACTTGTCATTTCCTTATACAGATCAAAATCAGTCAGGACTCCTGTTGGACAAAAGTGGCAATTTTGTATGCATAAAATCAACAATGACATCTACAAGGTGAAAACAGCATTCTCACATAGTTCCTGACATTTTTATGACCATACGAAAGAGCTGTCGTTTGATGCTTTGTCAGATATACAGCTTGAGTTTTCTAAAATCCTAACATTCAAAGATAGGATTTTATTGATGATTGATTTATGGTTCTCACATTTTAAGCAAGCCATTAAGAGCAGATAGAATGGTGAACTTTATGTTTCCTGGAGGAAAACAAACTCAGTTTCAGAATTTCAAATGGGAACATGAGAAAAAATTGCTCACAGTTAAAAAATTTTTTATCTAAAAGATTTTGTTTGTGTTTTGTGCTGTTGTGGTGGTATCATAGAAAAAAACTCTGCCTAGAGCTGACTGTCTGAACAATGCTCGGGGAAAGAAAAAGAAAGTTTGTTGGATATGTTGCTGTGAAGAAAAACTTTTTCTTACACTTTTAACTTTGAATAAATTGTATTGCAATTGTAACAATAATAACAAATTATTAGAAAATAACAGTTTTGTGTTTTGGTTTATGGTAATAGGTGTTGGCAATGCTTTCCACCCTTTTCTAACCACAGTCATGCACAGTGAAAAAATATGAGCTTGCCATATGGTGAAAAAATATGAGCTTACTGACTAGGAAACCCCTTGAGTGTAAGGTCGCAAAAGGCCAATGATGTTTACGGCCGATGCCCCACATATTGTCTACCATACAGTAACAATATTAGTTGCTAATGGCAATAGGGATGGGACTGGAGGTATTGAGTAGTGAGAGCAGAATGGGGCTACGGAGCATAGTTGAACTGCTTAGTCAACAAGTAACTCACAACTCCACTACAGTGCCAGTATGGTGTTGATACAAAGCGGAGCAATGGCAACCATAAACAAAGCAAACATTGTGTTATATATTCAAGAGTTGATATTTTGTCAAAAATGAACCTAGGGAATTTTGCAGATTGAAAAGGAAGTGGCAGATGAAATGTTAGCATTTCTGCAAGATGAGTCAGTTGAATGTGTTGTTGCATATGCTCGACTGCGTGGACAATGTACACTCTTTGACATAAAACTCGACCGGCGGCCGGCCGCTTCAGAGGCTAAGTCCGCGCCGATCGCGACATGGGACAAAAAAACTGGCCAACTCGCTAATTCTCTAAGTCCGGTTATCTGAACAATCTGGCAACACTGTAGACTGCGGCACTTCCTGGAGGAAAACTTGTCCCAAGATAGAGAGACTCTAGGCTGATTATGCCTGTGGTCTAGCGGTAGCGTGCGTTGTTTCTGTTCATAATGTCAGTGGATCGAGAGCAGCTGGCATAAAATATTTTTATAGCCTCTTCTGTCTGAATGCTGAAGACGTGAATGTAATGGTAGCGCAGATTCAATCTATTTCACTTTGTGACACACCGATATCAAAATTTTATCTAGTAACGATTTTGCGGCAGATTTCCTGCAGACTGTCCTCCTCTGGACGCCGTATGCGGCAAAGCTCCGGGATCCATTTGCTGGCTACTGGCAGCGGCCGTGGCGACAGCAGCGGCGCTGTACTCCCCCGTTCTTTATCGAAAGCGCCTGCTACCGCCCATCGCTTTTGATGATTTAAAACGCTTTATTATTAAATGTTGCTCCACAGAAAATTTCTACAATTTCCATTCACGCTCAAAAGCAATGGAGACAGACGCCCTGATTAGTAGGCGGGTAATCGGCAAGAGCTGAGTATGGCCCGAAATTAATTTTATAGACTGGGAGGAAATTAAACCACCTCACTACATTCGATGAATTTATAAATGCTTCATACCTTGTTTCTTTTCCTTTCAAACTTAATTATTTGTGCAACTTTGGGTCAATGTTTGAATGTTTTCGTCAAGCCAGAGTGAGCGTCTGTGGTGTAAAGTGTATTACAGTTCTTGTTTCATTCCTTATGGTAAGTCTATGCGATAAACTGTGTGAATACCTTGCAATGCATGCTCTGTAGCAGTGCAGGCACACTGCACATTTGGAGTTCCATGTATGGGTTCATGAAGTATTTATTGTTGATCGGAAGTGATAGTTAAGGTCATCAGATTTAAACCAGAAAACTTTGTCGTTTTGAAGGTTTCAGAGAACAGAAAGGAATTGCTAACGCCGGTGTTAGAAAACGTCTACAGTTAAATGCTATTGCAAACATTTAGAAGATGGGAACTATATTAATGAACATGTGCACTTCATAAACAACCTTCTGACATGTTAGACCTATATGACGAACAAAGCTCAAATTTATATCGTTGACAGTCGGTTTGAATCTTTTCAGGACCCATTTTACAGTGAAGCACCTTGGAATTTGCAAAGCAGAAATCCATGATATTAACTTAATTTACTAAGTCGAAATCGGACGAAGATTGATGTTTAAAGGCATTCTTCAGATTTCGCATAAGAAATTTTTACTAGCAGTTTGCAACTCCATTAATTAAAATGGAAAATAAAAGGTTGTAGTCAGCGGCTTCTACCGTGATTCGAACTTATAGTACAAGCACTGCAACGCACAAGGGAACCTCTGAGCTAACGACACACTGGCGGCCAGGGGTGGACTATGGTCACTGCGATGTTGCCTGAGCCTCAAAACGCAACCTTAAACACACAAACAGAGGAGGTGGAGATTACTGTTTTAACGTCCCGTCGACAACGATGTCATTAGAGACGGAGCACAAGCTCGGATTGGGTGAAGGATGGGGAAGGAAATCGGCCGTGCCCTTCCTAAGGAACCATCCCGGCATTTGCCTGAAGCGATTTAGGGAAATCATTGAAAACCTAAATCAGGATGGCCGGGCGCGGGATTGCACCGTCGTCCTCCCGAATGCACACACAAACAGGTGTTACTTATGTGAAGAACGCCGTTCTTGGTGTCCAGAAATTAAATATACTTTCTAATTGTGTCATCTTGCAGTGGATTATATCGTACGAGTCTTCGATGTGGAAAACGAATGTCAAGTGAATTTAGCGAGGTAACGCCGACCTACACCCAGAAGTAAATGCACTATCAGAGTGTTAACAAATACTTGCTACGACGCTGCCATTTCTCGGCTCTCTGACGAGGCAGCTCTTCAGCGAAATGCTTGCCGTGATTCTCCGATACGGTTCTTCAGAGTGGAGACGCGCGTGCACGTTTGGTTTTTATGCGGCGTTCTCCCCTGATGGTTTCTGACGTCGCCTTGTGGGCTATGTATACATATGAGACATTCAATTATCATTAATCCAGAATGATACAAGTTTCAGCTTCCGGCGTGGAAGAAGGCTGTTGACGCCGACATTATATCATTTCAACGTAGGGAAAGCAAAACGGATCATTCAATGTTTTTCATTCAACATAAAGCGTGTGAGATAAATTTCCGTAACGTTCATAATCATCTAAAAATACAAACGAAGTAAAAATACACCGGAAGCTTATTCGAATTGAATATAATGTAAGATACCAAACGCTTTGCACCTCGATGTCGAATTTGTCCACTTGCAATCGTTTGCAGCATGCACATAGAATGTCATGATTACCACGAGAATGAAGAAATATGTTGGTAAGGATGAAAGCAGGAAGAGACGCAGTCAACAAATATTCTATTCCTCGTGGCATTCATTTCATTTGACACGTAAGAAGAGGTAAAGCGGGAATTTACTTTCGTTAACACGAAAGATATGCCGCACATATTGATAACGAGGAAGTCTGCGTCTTCATACGTTTCCTCCTTGAAATCTGTATGCTCTATTATATACTAAGTAGCCCGATCATTGTTTTAGTAATGTTACCCTCTTGTTTGACCCCGTAACGATGAACAGATTCCAAATGCATGTCTCTGCGTGAAAGTAGCTGTTCGAACCCTTCCTGGGTTGCTTTTTGTGTTTTATTGCTTGGAATTCCTGAAGCAGACCACTGTGCCTTCCCCCCTCGTGGGTTAGGTCTCAAAACTAAACCGCTTTGTATCCAATGGCATAATTTATTCATACGGCATCAGCATAAGACTCTTGCGAGTGAGAGAATGACAATAACAATCGTAACAAGAACAAGCAAATAATGAATGATGATTATTCCAACGCAGAACGAGAATGGCTTTAAATATAAAAATCTATATCTATATCCATATCTATTGATCTTTGAGTTGGCACAATGCAAATATATTCTTAGCATTGAGTTACTGAATTTAGTTCTGGATGTTTGCAGAGAAAAGGAAAAGTCGGTACTTCTCGCTAGTGTAATATAATGTGAACCAGCAACTACCCTTTCCTTAGAACACGACTCAAGCAGGTCCTCAAGTAGGCACTGCTGCATTCTGTTCCCTGACATTGCTCTGATGGCGGTTAATGCAGATAGTTCCGATTATGAAATACAAAACGTATTGCAGGTTAGTTCCTAGGACAGTAACATTAAATTTGCGTTGTAGACGGCACATGAACGTGACGACTATCCATATTACTCATCAATATAAAAAGACAATATTTTGGGAATTTAGCAGGATTACTCAAAATGAATTCTGAAATTGGGTGACTGACCGCACAGGTGCTAAACGTCGTCAAGAGTATACGATGTCTTAATCGCATTAGGAATATGAAGATCGTCTTCGACAGCTCGCAACTTTCACATTGCTATCTCCACCCTACTCCAGACAGCTCTCGGTGGAGTTGCACTACGTTGCCGATGTTATGGAAGGCCTTCAAACCGACAACAGACCACATATTGAAAAATACAAGCGAATTCTCTTGCAGCGTAAGCTTATTGTAACTAATCTAAAAATTATTGGAGAGGAACATTGTCCTATTCAAAAAAAGTAAAATGTTACACACTGTTGACGTCAAACGGACATTATCTATGTCCTGTCTTGTGTCCTACTCATCTATAATATCAATTGTACTATGAAAATGATTATATATAATGGATTATAAGGTAATGCATTGATACCAGATGGTGGGGGCCGGCCGATGTGGCCGTGCGGTTCTAGGCGCTTCAGTCTGGAACCGCGTGACCGCTACGGTCGCAGGGTCGAATCCTGCCTCGGGCATGGATGTGTGTGATGTCCTTAGGTTAGTTAGGGTTAAGTAGTTCTAAGTTCTAGGGGACTGATGACCTTAGAAGTTAAGTCCCATAGTGCTCAGAGCCATTTGAACTATTTAACACAAAATGACATTAAAAATTTAAGTTATTCACGAGCAGCTAGTTGAGAATATGTATAAACATTAAATGACACGACGAACCGTCTTGTTCTGCATATGGATTCAAACCCAGCTCATGCAGACTAAGCAAAGATTTCGTGACTGACGGAAACTAACAGTCATTCCTGATTAGGCATACAGAGAGTGATATACGTACCTCGATTTTTAGACAGTATCAGTTAGCAAATATCAACTTTAAATTGCATAACGCAAACATTTTTAACAGACGCGAATTCCTACCCAGCATCTATTGTCCCTGTTAACGAACTACGAGAGATGTTAAATATTGCTTCTTCACAAGTAACTTACTTGAAATGCCGTGAGGTAAAGCTGTGTGTTGGACACGGATTCGAACCCGGGACCTAATCGGATTGCTATCGAAGCACAGTCAAATGTGACATATCGGAATTTCGCGGCAGTAACTAGATGTTTTAACTGAAATGACGAGACGAAACATTAATTTTTTCCTTCCCAGGACTCCAACCCGGCACCTATCGCTGTTATACACTCCTGGAAATGGAAAAAAGAACACATTGACACCGGTGTGTCAGACCCACCATACTTGCTCCGAACACTGCGAGAGGGCTGTACAAGCAATGATCACACGCACGGCACAGCGGACACACCAGGAACCGCGGTGTTGGCCGTCGAATGGCGCTAGCTGCGCAGCATTTGTGCACCGCCGTAGAGATGGGTCGAGCTCGTTCATTCCCGTGAAGTACTTCATTCATTTCACTCTTTGCCGTGAAGCGTTCAAATGAAGTAGTTCATTCATGAAGTACGGAAGGCTGGCGAAGTTGCCCAGTTCGCCGCTCAGCCGCGGCTACGCTCGCTTCGCCTCGCTCGTACAATAAAGCTTCGTAATACTTCATAATTTTACCAACAGATGGCCGAACTATGCAGTAACGTGGACGCAACGTTTTACGCTTTTACAGAGTCTGAGAGTTAAATAGAGCATGGTCGAAGGGGACAAAGGAAAGATAAACAGAGAAACCTGTCACATATAAAGAAGGTATTACATTTAATCTTGCTCGACATTTTCTCATGAAGCGCCCAAAAAAAGTCTTTATCTGCCAAGTGAGACCTTATTTGTTGTATTCATGGACTGAAAACTAGGGCTACCAACGAAATGCAGTCTAATTTTGTTCCTTTTAAAATTTAATCCAAAATAGAATGAGTATGTTCACCACTGTTACAAAGTCTATATACGTACGTTAAGTAATTATTCAGAAGTTTTCCTGTAGATTTGATTTTTGTTGAGAATAATAACCCTCCAAATTCAAAACGTAAACTGTCACCTGTAGTCATTGGTACGATTTCAGGTAAAATCCCTCTTTATTTTCTTTGGAAAGCAGTTTTTGCGTCTGTTCAGTCTTATACAATGGCTAGCAACTCGCGATCGCGTAGAAGTAGTGAGATTTGGGGTTTCTTCGCCGATTTAGGTGATGGTAAAGCAAAGTGCAATTATTGTTCTAAGTGTATTTCATATAAAGGAGGAAATACATTTAATCTAGCGCGTCATGTTCGAGTGCTGCATCCAACAGTGTCATTGTCAGTCAGGCGCTTAGCGCCCCCTGCTCCTGCATCTTCCGATATTTGTTGGATAAAAAACCCGGACAATCCGGAACCAACATCAGTAAATGCCAGAAGCGAACAGCAGTTGGTGCCAGAAAATAACAGTTTCACTTCAGTATCAGAAAGCAGACCTCAATATCACGGAGCATTACCCATGTATTTTACGAAACCTATTTCTAATAAAAGAAATCAGGAGATTGATTTCGCACTTCTGCAGACTGTTGTAAAGGATTATTTGCCCTTCAACATCGTAGAAAGCAAATATTTCCAAAGTTTTGTAGGCAAACTGAATGGTGCTTACAGAATGCCATCTCGGAAGACCATTTCCAATACGCTGCTACAACAACAGTACGCCATGATGAAAGAAATTGTGAGAGCCAAAATTAATTCTGCGGAAGCGGTTGTGCTGACAATGGATGGGTGGACCTCAACTACAAATGAGAGTTATTTGTCGGTGACAGCACACTACGTTAAAGACCTGGAGCTGGCGTCTTCCCTCCTAGAGTGCTTTAAATACGACGAAAGGCACACGTCAGAAAAACTCTCGGAAGAACTGCTACGTGTCACAAGGGAATGGGGCATTCAAGAAAAAGTCGTGTGTGTTGTCAGCGACAATGCTGCTAATATTGTGGCAGCTATAAGACTCACAGCCTGGAAACACATCCCCTGCTTTGCGCACACACTCAGTTTAATTGTTCAGAATGGGCTTCCGCACATTCAACCCATTCTGAATAAAGTAAAAAAAATTGTTGAATTTTTTAAAAGAAGTTCGCAGGCCTGCACGAAACTGAGAAATATGCAGGAACAGTTAAAAGAGCCAGTTCTGAGACTAAAACAGGACACTGTTACAAGATGGAATTCAACCTATGATATGCTGCGAAGAATAATCGAGGTTAAGAATTCCCTAATGACAGTTATCACTCTGAATTATCCGGATCTTCCAAATCTGACTGCAGAGGACATTGCAAGTGTAACACAAGCCTGTGACCTGTTGAAAGTTTTCAAAGACTGCACTGAGGAAATGTCAAGTGAAAATGTTGTGACTGCTTCTAAAGTTATACTCCTTAGTCGCTCGTTGAAAAAATGGTGTTGCAGGTTTGTTAATAACACTGAAATTCATGTAGACGTGCAACAGATGGCCGAAAAGTTAGCTGAAGACCTAAAACGACGATTTAGAAATATAGAGGAAAATTCCATTTTCGCGGAAGCAACTGCATTGGATCCCCGGTTCAAATTACATGGTTTTTCTGATAAAAATTCTGCTGAGAAGGTGAAATTAAACCTGATCAGGCACTGTGAGAAATTTGTGACGAACACATCCACTGCTACTGCAACAATCTCAGTTCCAACCACTGAATCTACTTCCAGTCTCTGGCTCGAATTTGATGAAGTGTTTTCCAGGCTGCAGAGTAATCCACACCCGAGAGCTGCTGCAATAGTGGAAGTGGACAAATACTTACAAGAGCCCCTGCTACAGAGACAAGGCAATCCACTTCAGTGGTGGTCTGAACGGCTGTCAGTATATCCCTCGCTCTTTGAACTTGCAAAAATACGACTCTGTATTGTCGCAACCTCCACGCCGTGTGAAAGAGTGTTCTCGAAGGCAGGACACCTTATAACTGACAGAAGAAATCGTCTGACAGGGAAAAAAGTGGAACAAATCATGTTTTTAAACGGAAATCTCTGAAGATTCACCAAATCCGTTGATGCTTATTCATAAATACATATGTGTATTTTTTTTATAATTTAATTAGGACAATCCTCAAATTGACATTTAGTGTAATTATTTCAATAATGTGTACGAGATAAACATTCCTACATGAACGATTATCTTTCAAGAGTGGATTCCACGCATGCTTCAGTTCCAGACTCACAAGGTAAGCATTTTATTTTCATGTTAGCTGTGCGTACTCACACAGCCAGCCTCTTCGTTTGTATTTTAATATTCATTTGTCTGCAAGCGCTGCCAACGGTAGCTTACCCGTAGACGCGAAGTATAACTGCACAAATAGTCGCTGGTAATGATGTCAGCACTGCAGGGAGCAGCTGACGCTACCTTCCCCTCGCCCCCCATTACCACTACCACTCCTAACCCATCGTTCCCCACAAACACCGCGCGATTCGTCGACAAGCAGTGGAGGGAGGACTGAAGTGAAGGGAGAATGAGTGACGTAGCGCCGATGTACTGGTGAGGGAGAGGGGAAAAGAGTGAGTGAACTGGAAAGAAGTGTGGAGTGTGCTATCTGTGAAGAGTTTGAAGTACCAGTTCTTTGAAATTGAGTGGTTAGTTCACACTTCACTGGAGTGAAGCGTTCAATTGAACGACTCATTCACGAGCTCCCCATCACTACACCGCCGCCGTCAGTGTCAGCCACTTTGCCGTGGCATACGGAGCTCCATCGCAGTCTTTAACACTGGTAGCATGCCGCGACAGCGTGGACGTGAACCGTATGTGCAGTTGACGGACTTTGAGCGAGGGCGTATAGTGGGCATGCGGGAGGCCGGGTGGACGTACCGCCGAATTGCTCAACACGTGGGGCGTGAGGTCTCCACAGTACATCGATGTTGTCGCCAGTGGTCGGCGGAAGGTGCATGTGCCCGTCGACCTGGGACCGGACCGCAGCGACGCACGGATGCACGCCAAGACCGTAGGATCCTACGCAGTGCCGTAGGGGACTGCACCGCCACTTCCCAGCAAATTAGGGACACTGTTGCTCCTGGGGTATCGGCGAGGACCATTCGCAACCGTCTCCATGAAGCTGGGCTACGGTCCCGCACACCGTTAGGCCGTCTTCCGCTCACGCCCCAACATCGTGCAGCCCGCCTCCAGTGGTGTCGCGACAGGCGTGAATGGAGGGACGAATGGAGACGTGTCGTCTTCAGCAATGAGAGTCGCTTCTGCCTTGGTGCCAATGATGGTCGTATGCGTGTTTGGCGCCGTGCAGGTGAGCGCCACAATCAGGACTGCATACGACCGAGGCACACAGGGCCAACACCCGGCATCATGGTGTGGGGAGCGATCTCCTACACTGGCCGTACACCACTGGTGATCGTCGAGGGGACACTGAATAGTGCACGGTACATCCAAACCGTCATCGAACCCATCGTTCTACCATTCCTAGACCGGCAAGGGAACTTGCTGTTCCAACAGGACAATGCACGTCCGCATGTATCCCATGCCACCCAACGTGCTCCAGAAGGTGTAAGTCAACTACCCTGGCCAGCAAGATCTCCGGATCTGTCCCCCATTGAGCATGTTTGGGACTGGATGAAGCGTCGTCTCACGCGGTCTGCACGTCCAGCACGAACGCTGGTCCAACTGAGGCGCCAGGTGGAAATGGCATGGCAAGCCGTTCCACAGGACTACATCCAGCATCTCTACGATCGTCTCCATGGGAGAATAGCAGCCTGCATTGCTGCGAAAGGTGGATATACACTCTACTAGTGCCGACATTGTGCATGCTCTGTTGCCTGTGTCTATGTGCCTGTGGTTCTGTCAGTGTGATCATGTGATGTATCTGACCCCAGGAATGTGTCAATAAAGTTTCCCCTTCCTGGGACAATGAATTCACGGTGTTCTTATTTCAATTTCCAGGAGTGTATTCTAGAGAAAACTAACGTTAAATATGGGTTTGTTGCACCAGCAGTGACATGTGAGCATGTTTGAACTGAAATAATATGACGAAGAGTTCAGCGCTCACTGGGAATAGAGCCCCACACATATCGTTGTTGACTACACACAAAGAGACGTCAGCTACCGAATTTTTCTCCACCAGCTGCTCAGAATAGCATCTTGAACTTACAGTCATCTCGCAAATAGTTCTGTGTCTCACTGGGAGTTAAAAACGTCGGATATCGTTAGTGTTGACAGCGAATGAAAATACATTAAAAATCAAAATTATTATCCACCAGCAGATAGGTGTTCTCATGCTAGATCTTGATAATACATAATTAAATCTTAGTGCCGGGCCAGGATTCGATCCCATTCACGCATAATATGTGAAGGTGTTGAGGAATCTGCAGTTTTGAACAAACAACAAATTGTAGCCGAGCTGTATTGCCACGAAGGGATTAAATTCCGCGTTAAGGGCGGTCTGAGTTGCATTCCCAGTTCAGAACCAATTTTATCGACATACAGAAGCTCAAATAAAAGATGGAATAAGTGTCCTGTGACCATACATAGCGTTTGTGTCGTCACTTGAAATAAGTAACTAGTATAAGAAAGGTTACTGGTGATAGAGTTTCTACATGTCGCCACTGCAGACTTTATTGTGGTTCAACCTACCGTCTACTTGGTAAAGAAGGAATATCATCTTTAATGTGAATTTTCAGACCACGCAGCCATTATATCTCCTTCACTTGGTGTAGCCAGGAGAGAATGGAATCTGTCTCTCCCTATCTAAAATCATTGACAGAAGTGGGAATCGAACCCAGACCATAGGTATAACAACCTACCATCCGTCCAACAGTCCACGAAATCCTCTTCTCTGCGAGTCATTTTTCTATCGTAACGCAGTTGCGCCACACTGGATGAGAATTCTGACAAACAGGCTCCCTGTAGTAATTTGCAGCATGTTCAGTAAATTCATTTACTTGGTTGACCGAATCACCATGAACTAGCTGCCTCGGCTACCCAGTGCATACATTCGACTATTTTGTAATCACAGAAATAAAATCACGTTACTGCCACCCACACACAACTACCAACATTGTAGGATGCAGAAGTTTAAATAGGAAGTGTTCCTTTCCACTCGAGCTATTCTATTGCGCTATCTGTTACTAGAAAACGTCGTTCAGTCCAAAAGAAAAGCTGTAACTGTTTGTCTCTCAGAAGTCAAGACCTGGCCATATGCATAATCTCACAGTGCTGTGTAATCCAAACGTTCTGGAGGAATAGTTGCCGAGCTCTGGAGCTGTTGTAGCTATGTGTCAGCTTGTAGCATGGATAAGATGTCGCGAGTTCGAATACATTCAGTGCTACATTTTTTAAAACGCAATTCTGCTCTCTGCTGAAGTTATCAATCTAATGGAACTTTGAACATAATTCCCTTCACTTCTCAACCCAAAGTAGTCGCATGTGGAAAAAGGACTAACTACTGTGACATTTTGTTCTATTCAGGTTTAATAGACAGCAGGCAGCAGATGCATCTCGAAGATGTGCAGGGAGAGCGCATCGTGCCATAATATGTCAGAAAAGTATTTTCTACATTAGCCGTCGTGTGGTAGTGATATTTTATTCTTCTTCAAACTTTGATTGACAGCTTTAACTCAGAACAAATTTTCTACATGCATGTAATCAATAAACTGCATGTGCATTGTCAGACTGTCATAGGTAACATCAGAGAATTCGCATATATCGTTGATGATTAATTTCTCTCTCATGTTTACTATTGTTTTAACAACACTAAAGGAAACCTTACGAAAATTGTGCACTATATTATAAGAAATGAAATAAAACTAACCATGATAACCTTACGACGAAAGTATCTGTACACAAGCATGCCTCTATCGACACAAATTAGTAAAATACTACTAACTTAGATTTTGATTGGGTCTGTGTTTAATTGGTATGCTGTGTCATACTCAAGGGGTATGCAAATGTGGCATTTCATAAATATAGTTACGTATTCCTAGAAACCCAAAATTCGCTTGTCAGCAGCGGAAACAGGCGTTACCTGTTGTGCAGCATTGTAAGTTTTTCAACATTGCACTATGAGCTGAAAGTATTTTCTTGCGATTTCCTTATTGATGTTTGATCTGACTGCTTGCAGCTCTTTCACAGAAGGGATAAAAACGTTTCAGTCAGTGAGACTGGAACTGCGAACCGTAACAGACGCTGTTTCACAGGTCAGCACGTTACCACAGAGCTGGCGAGGAGGTATGGGTCTCAGCTTCCTATTACGACGGCAATAGTAACTAGAACTCGTAAACCGCTATTTAAAGGTCGAGATTAGTTGCGATTTCCACGTGCAACGACTTTCCTGGGCTGAAAACCGTAAATTTTCAATCCTTTGTTACCCTTCAAGCTATAATAACTCAGATTATTCAATGGAAATGACAGGTAAAATCAAGTGAACTTTGAGGCTTAATTCCGTGCACACCAGGAAGTAACTCGTCGATCACAGAGTTGCCAAACATACGTTGCCTTGTTGCCAAATCTCAGTTACAGTACCAGCAGGAAGAAGACGAACCGATGTGATCCTACAGCGGTCTGGGAAGTGACCATAGCTGGTGTCTCCAAGTCGCGGCTGCTACGGCCTGGAATACGTAATGCGTCTGATTCGCTTTCTGTAACTAGGTTTAGGGACTGGAGCGTAGTTACTAATAATACTCAGAACTGACTGCAAACTGAGCATCATAAATCAGTAACTCTCATTGTTGTTTTTATATTTCTTTCGTAAGTGCACTCAAAACTAAGAAAGTCATTCACAGGCGTTTTCGTGCCTCGCCGATAGTCGAGCACAACATACAAATAAAAATAAAAAAGAATGTGTGCGTGTGTGTGTGTGTCTGTGTGTGTGTGTGTGTGTGTGTGTGTGTGTGTGAGAGAGAGAGAGAGAGAGAGAAATAAAAAGCAATGAGAGAGAGTGTAAAAAATTGTTGTAAAGAAATTGAATCATGGTATTTAAAGAAATCTTTCATTAAAATGACACGTTCCACATCATTACGAAATGTCGTATTCATGATCTATGGAACAAGAGTTAATCTAATGTAATCTAATCTAATCTAATCACATCATATTGATGATTAGCCATGAAGAGTCATGAATTACCGACATTTTTGCCAATACCAGTAACCAAATCTAAACTTGAAAATAAAAGGCGACAATTTTTGTAATAAACCGTGACTCCTAGCAAGACCCTTTCATCCCTGTTATCTAACCACGAAAGATGTCTGATATACCTCCATTGTGAAGTAACAAAGTGTGCATGCATTTAAAGATGAAGTGCATGATGTGAAGTTCTGTGACGGAGATACGAACCCAACACGTAATCCGATTGTTAACTAAGAAAAATCAAATGTTACGTATCGGTTTTTCTTACGAGCCGCTAGGTGTCTGAATCTAAAATAAGGATACAAACTTTTGTGCCTAAGCGACAATCGAACTGCACACCTACCGTGCATCCACGAATATAGCTTAAGTATCAGTTGCTTACTCATGAACAGTAAGATGTGTGCGTGTTTGACCAGAAATAACGACACCTGTTGCGATTGTTGGCAACACATGAACAGACATTGAAATTGCGCGTTAATTTTCACTAGCAGGTGGGTGTGCACTTGATAAAGCTAGAAATGAAATTATGAATATTTTTGTACTGGATCAGGTTTCAGACCCACATACTTACCTTTGGAAGAGACCTAGAGAAGATTGCAGTCTTGGGAAAAGGAACGAAATGACTGAACTATACTGTTCCGAGAGATTCAGATCCTCGAAAGAGGAGATACGAATTCGAATCACAGTCCAGCACCAAATTTTTAAACGTCTCTAGTTCAATCAAGTACAAGTAAAATAAGAGCCCTGTCCCTTTAAATGGCTATCGGTTCATCAAATAAAATAAAATTTTCTGATGTAAGTAAGCTTACTGGCGACTGTATTTCTTTTTACCATGACTTCCGCTGTGTCATTTCCCAACGTAAACCGGCTCTGCCCAGTTGGTAATGAAGGAACGTGATGTTTAATGCGGATTCTGGATTATAACGTCTTTCCCTTGAGGTTACCAGAGGTAAAATAAATCTGTTTGTGCCTCTTAAAAGTAAATGCATGAACCCACGCATTGCACCTGTGATAGCTCGTTCCACCAGACCATTGTGGCCACATTACCCAGCCCCAGGAGTGTGCTGTAACGGATGATGTGCTTAGCATACAAAATTAGTCACGGTGGAAAAAATGCGAGTCTATTAAATGGTCAAGTAGATGCAAGCTTCTGACGCAGAGATTATGCTATTCTCATGTCAGCAGGATGTAAAGACTCTTCTAGGCATCATAGGCTGGATGTGAAGCCATTTTGATTTTTCACAAATTCAGCAATTTTCTTAGTTCGAGAAAATACACTGTGAAGTGTGAAGTTGCCGGATAATTCGATTATTACTGTTATTATTAATATGAGAAGCTTGCATCTACTTGACCATTTAATAGACTCGCATTTTTTCCACCGTTACTAATTTTGTAAGCTAAGCACATCATCCGTTACAGCACACTCCTGGGGCTGGGTAATGTGGCCACAATGGTCTGGTGGAACGAGCTATCACAGGTGCAATGCGTGGGTTCATGCATTTACTTTTAAGAGGCACAAACAGATTTATTTTACCTCTGGTAACCTCAAGGGAAAGACGTTATAATCCAGAATCCGCATTAAACATCACGTTCCTTCATTACCAACTGGGCAGAGCCGGTTTACGTTGGGAAATGACACAGCGGAAGTCATGGTAAAAAGAAATACAGTCGCCAGTAAGCTTACTTACATCAGAAAATTTTATTTTATTTGATGAACCGATAGCCATTTAAAGGGACAGGGCTCTTATTTTACTTGTACTTGATTGAACTAGAGACGTTTAAAAATTTGGTGCTGGACTGTGATTCGAATTCGTATCTCCTCTTTCGAGGATCTGAATCTCTCGGAACAGTATAGTTCAGTCATTTCGTTCCTTTTCCCAAGACTGCAATCTTCTCTAGGTCTCTTCCAAAGGTAAGTATGTGGGTCTGAAACCTGATCCAGTACAAAAATATTCATAATTTCATTTCTAGCTTTATCAAGTGCACACCCACCTGCTAGTGAAAATTAACGCGCAATTTCAATGTCTGTTCATGTGTTGCCAACAATCGCAACAGGTGTCGTTATTTCTGGTCAAACACGCACACATCTTACTGTTCATGAGTAAGCAACTGATACTTAAGCTATATTCGTGGATGCACGGTAGGTGTGCAGTTCGATTGTCGCTTAGGCACAAAAGTTTGTATCCTTATTTTAGATTCAGACACCTAGCGGCTCGTAAGAAAAACCGATACGTAACATTTGATTTTTCTTAGTTAACAATCGGATTACGTGTTGGGTTCGTATCTCCATCACAGAACTTCACATCATGCACTTCATCTTTAAATGCATGCACACTTTGTTACTTCACAATGGAGGTATATCAGACATCTTTCGTGGTTAGATAACAGGGATGAAAGGGTCTTGCTAGGAGTCACGGTTTATTACAAAAATTGTCGCCTTTTATTTTCAAGTTTAGATTTGGTTACTGGTATTGGCAAAAATGTCGGTAATTCATGACTCTTCATGGCTAATCATCAATATGATGTGATTAGATTAGATTAGATTACATTAGATTAACTCTTGTTCCATAGATCATGAATACGACATTTCGTAATGATGTGGAACGTGTCATTTTAATGAAAGATTTCTTTAAATACCATGATTCAATTTCTTTACAACAATTTTTTACACTCTCTCTCATTGCTTTTTATTTCTCTCTCTCTCTCTCTCTCTCTCTCTCACACACACACACACACACACACACACAGACACACACACACACACACACATTCTTTTTTATTTTTATTTGTATGTTGTGCTCGACTATCGGCGAGGCACGAAAATGCCTGTGAATGACTTTCTTAGTTTTGAGTGCACTTACGAAAGAAATATAAAAACAACAATGAGAGTTACTGATTTATGATGCTCAGTTTGCAGTCAGTTCTGAGTATTATTAGTAACTACGCTCCAGTCCCTAAACCTAGTTACAGAAAGCGAATCAGACGCATTACGTATTCCAGGCCGTAGCAGCCGCGACTTGGAGACACCAGCTATGGTCACTTCCCAGACCGCTGTAGGATCACATCGGTTCGTCTTCTTCCTGCTGGTACTGTAACTGAGATTTGGCAACAAGGCAACGTATGTTTGGCAACTCTGTGATCGACGAGTTACTTCCTGGTGTGCACGGAATTAAGCCTCAAAGTTCACTTGATTTTACCTGTCATTTCCATTGAATAATCTGAGTTATTATAGCTTGAAGGGTAACAAAGGATTGAAAATTTACGGTTTTCAGCCCAGGAAAGTCGTTGCACGTGGAAATCGCAACTAATCTCGACCTTTAAATAGCGGTTTACGAGTTCTAGTTACTATTGCCGTCGTAATAGGAAGCTGAGACCCATACCTCCTCGCCAGCTCTGTGGTAACGTGCTGACCTGTGAAACAGCGTCTGTTACGGTTCGCAGTTCCAGTCTCACTGACTGAAACGTTTTTATCCCTTCTGTGAAAGAGCTGCAAGCAGTCAGATCAAACATCAATAAGGAAATCGCAAGAAAATGCTTTCAGCTCATAGTGCAATGTTGAAAAACTTACAATGCTGCACAACAGGTAACGCCTGTTTCCGCTGCTGACAAGCGAATTTTGGGTTTCTAGGAATACGTAACTATATTTATGAAATGCCACATTTGCATACCCCTTGAGTATGACACAGCATACCAATTAAACACAGACCCAATCAAAATCTAAGTTAGTAGTATTTTACTAATTTGTGTCGATAGAGGCATGCTTGTGTACAGATACTTTCGTCGTAAGGTTATCATGGTTAGTTTTATTTCATTTCTTATAATATAGTGCACAATTTTCGTAAGGTTTCCTTTAGTGTTGTTAAAACAATAGTAAACATGAGAGAGAAATTAATCATCAACGATATATGCGAATTCTCTGATGTTACCTATGACAGTCTGACAATGCACATGCAGTTTATTGATTACATGCATGTAGAAAATTTGTTCTGAGTTAAAGCTGTCAATCAAAGTTTGAAGAAGAATAAAATATCACTACCACACGACGGCTAATGTAGAAAATACTTTTCTGACATATTATGGCACGATGCGCTCTCCCTGCACATCTTCGAGATGCATCTGCTGCCTGCTGTCTATTAAACCTGAATAGAACAAAATGTCACAGTAGTTAGTCCTTTTTCCACATGCGACTACTTTGGGTTGAGAAGTGAAGGGAATTATGTTCAAAGTTCCATTAGATTGATAACTTCAGCAGAGAGCAGAATTGCGTTTTAAAAAATGTAGCACTGAATGTATTCGAACTCGCGACATCTTATCCATGCTACAAGCTGACACATAGCTACAACAGCTCCAGAGCTCGGCAACTATTCCTCCAGAACGTTTGGATTACACAGCACTGTGAGATTATGCATATGGCCAGGTCTTGACTTCTGAGAGACAAACAGTTACAGCTTTTCTTTTGGACTGAACGACGTTTTCTAGTAACAGATAGCGCAATAGAATAGCTCGAGTGGAAAGGAACACTTCCTATTTAAACTTCTGCATCCTACAATGTTGGTAGTTGTGTGTGGGTGGCAGTAACGTGATTTTATTTCTGTGATTACAAAATAGTCGAATGTATGCACTGGGTAGCCGAGGCAGCTAGTTCATGGTGATTCGGTCAACCAAGTAAATGAATTTACTGAACATGCTGCAAATTACTACAGGGAGCCTGTTTGTCAGAATTCTCATCCAGTGTGGCGCAACTGCGTTACGATAGAAAAATGACTCGCAGAGAAGAGGATTTCGTGGACTGTTGGACGGATGGTAGGTTGTTATACCTATGGTCTGGGTTCGATTCCCACTTCTGTCAATGATTTTAGATAGGGAGAGACAGATTCCATTCTCTCCTGGCTACACCAAGTGAAGGAGATATAATGGCTGCGTGGTCTGAAAATTCACATTAAAGATGATATTCCTTCTTTACCAAGTAGACGGTAGGTTGAACCACAATAAAGTCTGCAGTGGCGACATGTAGAAACTCTATCACCAGTAACCTTTCTTATACTAGTTACTTATTTCAAGTGACGACACAAACGCTATGTATGGTCACAGGACACTTATTCCATCTTTTATTTGAGCTTCTGTATGTCGATAAAATTGGTTCTGAACTGGGAATGCAACTCAGACCGCCCTTAACGCGGAATTTAATCCCTTCGTGGCAATACAGCTCGGCTACAATTTGTTGTTTGTTCAAAACTGCAGATTCCTCAACACCTTCACATATTATGCGTGAATGGGATCGAATCCTGGCCCGGCACTAAGATTTAATTATGTATTATCAAGATCTAGCATGAGAACACCTATCTGCTGGTGGATAATAATTTTGATTTTTAATGTATTTTCATTCGCTGTCAACACTAACGATATCCGACGTTTTTAACTCCCAGTGAGACACAGAACTATTTGCGAGATGACTGTAAGTTCAAGATGCTATTCTGAGCAGCTGGTGGAGAAAAATTCGGTAGCTGACGTCTCTTTGTGTGTAGTCAACAACGATATGTGTGGGGCTCTATTCCCAGTGAGCGCTGAACTCTTCGTCATATTATTTCAGTTCAAACATGCTCACATGTCACTGCTGGTGCAACAAACCCATATTTAACGTTAGTTTTCTCTAGAATATAACAGCGATAGGTGCCGGGTTGGAGTCCTGGGAAGGAAAAAATTAATGTTTCGTCTCGTCATTTCAGTTAAAATATCTAGTTACTGCCGCGAAATTCCGATATGTCACATTTGACTGTGCTTCGATAGCAATCCGATTAGGTTCCGGGTTCGAATCCGTGTCCAACACACAGCTTTACCTCACGGCATTTCAAGTAAGTTACTTGTGAAGAAGCAATATTTAACATCTCTCGTAGTTCGTTAACAGGGACAATAGATGCTGGGTAGGAATTCGCGTCTGTTAAAAATGTTTGCGTTATGCAATTTAAAGTTGATATTTGCTAACTGATACTGTCTAAAAATCGAGGTATATCACTCTCTGTATGCCTAATCAGGAATGACTGTTAGTTTCCGTCAGTCACGAAATCTTTGCTTAGTCTGCATGAGCTGGGTTTGAATCCATATGCAGAACAAGACGGTTCGTCGTGTCATTTAATGTTTATACATATTCTCAACTAGCTGCTCGTGAATAACTTAAATTTTTAATGTCATTTTGTGTTAAATAGTTCAAATGGCTCTGAGCACTATGGGACTTAACTTCTAAGGTCATCAGTCCCCTAGAACTTAGAACTACTTAACCCTAACTAACCTAAGGACATCACACACATCCATGCCCGAGGCAGGATTCGACCCTGCGACCGTAGCGGTCACGCGGTTCCAGACTGAAGCGCCTAGAACCGCACGGCCACATCGGCCGGCCCCCACCATCTGGTATCAATGCATTACCTTATAATCCATTATATATAATCATTTTCATAGTACAATTGATATTATAGATGAGTAGGACACAAGACAGGACATAGATAATGTCCGTTTGACGTCAACAGTGTGTAACATTTTACTTTTTTTGAATAGGACAATGTTCCTCTCCAATAATTTTTAGATTAGTTACAATAAGCTTACGCTGCAAGAGAATTCGCTTGTATTTTTCAATATGTGGTCTGTTGTCGGTTTGAAGGCCTTCCATAACATCGGCAACGTAGTGCAACTCCACCGAGAGCTGTCTGGAGTAGGGTGGAGATAGCAATGTGAAAGTTGCGAGCTGTCGAAGACGATCTTCATATTCCTAATGCGATTAAGACATCGTATACTCTTGACGACGTTTAGCACCTGTGCGGTCAGTCACCCAATTTCAGAATTCATTTTGAGTAATCCTGCTAAATTCCCAAAATATTGTCTTTTTATATTGATGAGTAATATGGATAGTCGTCACGTTCATGTGCCGTCTACAACGCAAATTTAATGTTACTGTCCTAGGAACTAACCTGCAATACGTTTTGTATTTCATAATCGGAACTATCTGCATTAACCGCCATCAGAGCAATGTCAGGGAACAGAATGCAGCAGTGCCTACTTGAGGACCTGCTTGAGTCGTGTTCTAAGGAAAGGGTAGTTGCTGGTTCACATTATATTACACTAGCGAGAAGTACCGACTTTTCCTTTTCTCTGCAAACATCCAGAACTAAATTCAGTAACTCAATGCTAAGAATATATTTGCATTGTGCCAACTCAAAGATCAATAGATATGGATATAGATATAGATTTTTATATTTAAAGCCATTCTCGTTCTGCGTTGGAATAATCATCATTCATTATTTGCTTGTTCTTGTTACGATTGTTATTGTCATTCTCTCACTCGCAAGAGTCTTATGCTGATGCCGTATGAATAAATTATGCCATTGGATACAAAGCGGTTTAGTTTTGAGACCTAACCCACGAGGGGGGAAGGCACAGTGGTCTGCTTCAGGAATTCCAAGCAATAAAACACAAAAAGCAACCCAGGAAGGGTTCGAACAGCTACTTTCACGCAGAGACATGCATTTGGAATCTGTTCATCGTTACGGGGTCAAACAAGAGGGTAACATTACTAAAACAATGATCGGGCTACTTAGTATATAATAGAGCATACAGATTTCAAGGAGGAAACGTATGAAGACGCAGACTTCCTCGTTATCAATATGTGCGGCATATCTTTCGTGTTAACGAAAGTAAATTCCCGCTTTACCTCTTCTTACGTGTCAAATGAAATGAATGCCATGAGGAATAGAATATTTGTTGACTGCGTCTCTTCTTGCTTTCATCCTTACCAACATATTTCTTCATTCTCGTGGTAATCATGACATTCTATGTGCATGCTGCAAACGATTGCAAGTGGACAAATTCGACATCGAGGTGCAAAGCGTTTGGTATCTTACATTATATTCAATTCGAATAAGCTTCCGGTGTATTTTTACTTCGTTTGTATTTTTAGATGATTATGAACGTTACGGAAATTTATCTCACACGCTTTATGTTGAATGAAAAACATTGAATGATCCGTTTTGCTTTCCCTACGTTGAAATGATATAATGTCGGCGTCAACAGCCTTCTTCCACGCCGGAAGCTGAAACTTGTATCATTCTGGATTAATGATAATTGAATGTCTCATATGTATACATAGCCCACAAGGCGACGTCAGAAACCATCAGGGGAGAACGCCGCATAAAAACCAAACGTGCACGCGCGTCTCCACTCTGAAGAACCGTATCGGAGAATCACGGCAAGCATTTCGCTGAAGAGCTGCCTCGTCAGAGAGCCGAGAAATGGCAGCGTCGTAGCAAGTATTTGTCAACACTCTGATAGTGCATTTACTTCTGGGTGTAGGTCGGCGTTACCTCGCTAAATTCACTTGACATTCGTTTTCCACATCGAAGACTCGTACGATATAATCCACTGCAAGATGACACAATTAGAAAGTATATTTAATTTCTGGACTCCAAGAACGGCGTTCTTCACATAAGTAACACCTGTTTGTGTGTGCATTCGGGAGGACGACGGTGCAATCCCGCGCCCGGCCATCCTGATTTAGGTTTTCAATGATTTCCCTAAATCGCTTCAGGCAAATGCCGGGATGGTTCCTTAGGAAGGGCACGGCCGATTTCCTTCCCCATCCTTCCCTAATCCGAGCTTGTGCTCCGTCTCTAATGACATCGTTGTCGACGGGACGTTAAAACAGTAATCTCCACCTCCTCTGTTTGTGTGTTTAAGGTTGCGTTTTGAGGCTCAGGCAACATCGCAGTGACCATAGTCCACCCCTGGCCGCCAGTGTGTCGTTAGCTCAGAGGTTCCCTTGTGCGTTGCAGTGCTTGTACTATAAGTTCGAATCACGGTAGAAGCCGCTGACTACAACCTTTTATTTTCCATTTTAATTAATGGAGTTGCAAACTGCTAGTAAAAATTTCTTATGCGAAATCTGAAGAATGCCTTTAAACATCAATCTTCGTCCGATTTCGACTTAGTAAATTAAGTTAATATCATGGATTTCTGCTTTGCAAATTCCAAGGTGCTTCACTGTAAAATAGGTCCTGAAAAGATTCAAACCGACTGTCAACGATATAAATTTGAGCTTTGTTCGTCATATAGGTCTAACATGTCAGAAGGTTATTTATGAAGTGCACATGTTCATTAATATAGTTCCCATCTTCTAAATGTTTGCAATAGCATTTAACTGTAGACGTTTTCTAACACCGGCGTTAGCAATTCCTTTCCGTTCTCTGAAACCTTCAAAACGACAAAGTTTTCTGGTTTAAATCTGATGACCTTAACTATCACTTCCGATCAACAATAAATACTTCATGAACCCATACATGGAACTCCAAATGTGCAGTGTGCCTGCACTGCTACAGAGCATGCATTGCAAGGTATTCACACAGTTTATCGCATAGACTTACCATAAGGAATGAAACAAGAACTGTAATACACTTTACACCACAGACGCTCACTCTGGCTTGACGAAAACATCCAAACATTGACCAAAAGTTGCACAAATAATTAAGTTTGAAAGGAAAAGAAACGAGGTATGAAGCATTTATAAATTCATCGAATGTAGTGAGATGGTTTAATTTCGTCCCAGTCTATAAAATTAATTTCGGGCCATACTCAGCTCTTGCCGATTACCCGCCTACTAATCAGGGCGTCTGTCTCCGTTGCTTTTGAGCGTGAATGGAAATTGTAGAAATTTTCTGTGGAGCAACATTTAATAATAAAGCGTTTTAAATCATCAAAAGCTATGAGCGGTAGCAGGCGCTTTCGATAAAGAACGGGGGAGTGCAGCGCCGCTGCTGTCGCCACGGCCGCTGCCAGTAGCCAGCAAATGGATCCCGGAGCTTTGCCGCATACGGCGTCCAGAGGAGGACAGTCTGCAGGAAATCTGCCGCAAAATCGTTATTAGATAAAATTTTGATATCGGTGTGTCACAAAGCGAAATAGATTGAATCTGCGCTACCATTACATTCACGTCTTCAGCATTCAGACAGAAGAGGCTATAAAAATGTTTTATGCCAGCTGCTCTCGATCCACTGACATTATGAACAGAAACAACGCACGCTACCGCTAGACCACAGGCGTAATCAGCCTAGAGTCTCTCTATCTTGGGACAAGTTTTCCTCCAGGAAGTGCCGCAGTCTACAGTGTTGCCAGATTGTGCAGATAACCGGACTTAGAGAATTAGCGAGTTGGCCAGTTTTTTTGTCCCATGTCGCGATCGGTGCGGACTTAGCCTCTGAAGCGGCCGGCCGCCGGTCGAGTTTTATGTCAAAGAGTGTACATGAGGAGTACAATGGTGAGGAGTGTCGAGCCATGTATTTCATCATCCTTATCGAACAGGGAGCCACAAATCCCATCTCCACTGAAATGTAGTAAAGGACAGTCGTCGTCCAAGGAGCGGGTACTAAACGTAATTACATACATGGAGGATCATTCGCAGCATAGTAAAAAACAATTATGAACAAGTTGAGAATAAGCCCACAGCAATGTGACTGTGTAGTGCATAAGAAAAACAACGGATATTCAAGGGAGAACAAGGTGCACTTGTTACAAAAACGGATGTTTGCGTGCTTCAAGTATGCTCGATACAATTCACAATATGTGCATGATAGTGACCTCCTATGTTATGGACGTCAAATTGAATGTGACATAGATTTTAGTGATTTTGAGGGAAGCAGTGGATGGTAGCTTTAAACAGTGCTACGGAATTGGAAGGCATAAGATAAGAAAATATCAAACAAAGCATCAACATGACGATGGACAGCGAACTGTGGAATTGATCTGAAAAATTTTAGATGAGTAAACAAACTTATCCTATCATTAAGTGAAGAGTTTGTTTTCAACTCTGACCAATCAGGATCTGTAGAGGAAATGTATATGAAAGGAATCCTGGAAATTACAGGTATGAAGAGAGTTGGATCAAGATCAACTAACATCAGTCCCTTAACAAGATTTTTTACAATTACCCCGACTGTTAATCTGGATGGTAAATTGGCTGGAATAAGTTCTGTGACCCCTACAATTCTTTATTGTGTGCATGATCTTGCAAGGGCAATGGGGGACATATACGTCAGCAAGCAAGAGTGGGAAAATAGGTGTAAGAGAACTACAGCTGTTGTATGGGCACTGTTTTTGGCCAAAATAACTTGCATTTGCTTGATACCTGGTCTGCACATCAAAACCATACTCCTTTATTGCAAATTATCCCTCGTGAAAAGTGTGTGACATTGCAAGGCATACCACATGGAACCACAGGACAAATTCAACCTCTTGATGGTTATTTTTCCCGTGCCTATAAGACATATTATTGTAATATCTTCAGCTGTGCCTTAAAGGATAGTAAGTTTCATTATTAGCGCCACAACAGAGTGTTCTGCCTTCGGTTGCATGCCATCATATTCCATCAGTTCTCGCCAACCCGTTACACCAATATGATTCTATATGCATTCTTTAAGCATGGTTACCTAGCTGAATGTTCTGCACAGTTTGTATCTCCCAAGGAGTTCGCTTTGGATCTTGATGGTACGAATGTTTGTGATCGCTGTGGTGTACCATCTTTCATTCAGTGTTCATGGTGCAAATTAATGGTTTGTTTTGAACATTTCTGGACTGTCAATGATGTCCAATTTGTGAAGTGTAATACATCTCCCAGACACTCATTTTCTGTCACCCCCTGATGGAAATGGTGAGTCATTAGCAGCTAATTTTTTTTTCGTAATTGTTAACACTTTCAAATGAACTTTACTAAAGACTGAACTTGCGAACCTCACACTCAATAGGTTCCTTGTGAGCATCGGACCAGATCTGAGACTGGATTCAAGACTTACTTGCAGGTAAAACTCAACACAGTGATCTTAATGAATCAAAATCGTCAGGTGTACAGACATTTTCCAGAGTACCCCAGGGAAGAGTGAGAGGGCCGTTACTGTTCACAGTGTGTATAAATGATTTAGTAGAAAGTGTCAGAAGCTCTTTAAGACTGTTCGCAGATGATGCAAATGTCTGTAGGAAAGTAAAAGCGCCTGAAAACAGTATCAATTTGCAGAATGACCCACAGACAATTGATGAGTAGTGCAGGCTCTAGCACTTGACCCCAAACGTAAATAAATGTAACATATTATGCATACACGGGAAAAGAAATCCACTACTGTACAATTACACTATTGATCAAAAAATTCTGGAAACCATATTCATCATGAAGTACCTAGGAGTAACTATCCAGAGGGACCTTAAGTGGAATCACCACATAAAACAAATAGTAGGAAAAGCAGATGCCCAGCTGAGATTCATAGGAAGTATCTCAATGAACTCATCCACAAAGAAAATGGCTTACAGGAGGGTTATAAGACTGATTCTGGAGTATTGTTCGTCTGTCTGGGATCCTTACCAGGTAGGACAGAGAAGAACCATCGAAGAGCGGAATGTTCAGTTGGCGCGAAAGCATCACTGAGATGCTCAACAACCTCCAGTGGCAGATGTTACAAGAGAGGTGTTGTGCATCACAGAGTGTTACTGTTGAAATTTTGACAGAACACTTTCCAGGAAGAATCACACAATATATTACTTCCTCCCACGTACACCTCATGAAATGATCCCGACAAAAATTATAGAAATTAGAGCTAATACAGAGGCTTACCAAGAATCATTCTTCTCACACGCCATTTGTGAGTGGCAGGGAAGAGGAGATCAGTTAATGGTACTAGAAGTACCCTCCGCCTCACACCGTTCTGTCGCTTAAGGAGTCTGATGTAGGTATAGATACAGAAGTGTTTCAATGTGCTACCGTCCATTTGACTCTGTGAAAACCATACGGGGGATATGACTGTATCACTGTCTTTCCCCTTTTAAATCCAGACTCTTCTCTCAGAAAAACCTTTGTCAGCATCCCGATATGCAGTCAAATGCATGGAGTCCTGTTTTAGACATTTAGCGCATGGGTTGTGGTAAAATGACTGATGCTCGTTTTCTTCTACCCTTATCGCTTTACCGCCCACTTTCCCCTATAAATGGCAGCTGTTGCACCCAATCAGTTTACAATTACGTGTCCATGTTATCAGAATGTCACATTCCTGGATGGATATGTGTCCTGACACTGATTTGTGCAGGATAGGTTCTAGAAGTAGAATCTGCTACATTCAGGGGAGGTTACATTTTTACAAGTCTGTGGTAACCTCTTGACCTCCATAACACCACTTTATTTCCAGTATGCCTCTACAAGCTCGGAAGCTGTTCGCCAAGTTTCAAAACTGAAGATATTATTATATGTAATGGCCATTCGTTTGCAAAACTTGCATGTAAACTATGTGAATTCTTAGAAAATCTCAATCCCAAGCACCAAAACCATTGCTCTGACATTATCTCCACCTAACAAAAGTGATAATGCTTTTACTTATCTGTATATCGGTTACGGCATCGTGAGCGAGTGTGTGTGTGCGTATGTTTGTGTATGGATATCGTATGGTATTTTTGATGTTTTGATTGTGTGCCATTAATTTAAAATCTCCATAAATGAGCTACAATACGAATATTTTGTACCCTGATCAGTTCGCCCCCCACACACCCTTCTACCACATTCCAGCATTGTATTATTCTACACATTAAAAGTCCTACTTAGGGAGGGAACTTCAATGTATGTTTACTCTCCATCACTGTGTACTGTAAATGCCAATACCTTGAATTCCCCTACTGTATTTAGATTTTTCCATATATCATGTTGAAAGTAATTTTTAAGCGATCGTTCCTTACAATAACGTTACCATCTCCCTGCACAAAGAAGTTGTGGCTCAGTGTTAGGTATCAATTTTTTAGTTTGGTAATATCCCTATATTTGTCAGTATTGTGGTGAACAGTGCTCTGGATTGGGAAGAAAAGATGGTTCTCCTGCTTTAATATAACACATCCATATCGCTGGCATTTAATGCATTTAGATATACATCTCAAAAAATCGCACACCAATCCATTCCATTGTTAGAAATCATAGGTTCTAGTAAGACCATAGAATTTAGCCAAGGAATATGTAACAGTCTTAGTACTATTTATAATAACATTACCGTTTCCTCCACTAGTCGTCCTCTTGCAGACAAAAGTCATGGCTTAATGTTAGGTAGCCAATCATCCCCTATTTTGGTAAAAAGTCCCAGCAAGGACTCACGTTATATCCACATTCGTAAGGTGAAATGCATCTAGACCAGTGGTCGTATTCTCCCCCCCCCCCTCCCCCCTCCCTATAAGAGCCAACATTGACACTCTAGAGTGACACCACAGACTGCACAGCAAGAAGCTAAGGGGGAGGTAAACTGACCACTCAGAGAGAGATCAACTTTCATCACACCATAGTTATTGATAGAAGCTTACCACTTATATACACAGATGTCAAAAATTAAAGCAACAATCGGAAATTTCGCAAGGTTGTGTTTATTTTGCCACAAAACAATGTAAACCTGTGATAGTAAAGTAGAAACAATGTCAAGAATACAGAATGTAAACAACTCCAACATGCATAACGTTCTTCGTTTTTCTCCAACTTAAGGGATTAATACACAAATACTGACAATTGGTTAATGTGCTCAGTATGGGTGGTGACCACCTCTGGCAACACTACAGGCTTGACGACGACAGGACGTACTGTGAATGATGTCATCAATCTCTTGTAGAGGCAATAACACCCATTCATCCTGCAGAATTGCTTGCAAATCTTAGAGAATGGTTGGTGAATGATGACATAATGGAACCTGTCTCCCTAGTGCATCCCAGACATGCTCCATGGGATTCAAATTGGGAGAGTGAGCAGGCCATGCCATGCATGCAAAATCTTCTGATTAGAAGAAAACACCAACCACCCGTGCTTTATGAGGTCAAGCATTATCGTCCATCAGTACGAAGTCGGGGCCAACAGAGCCTCATGACAACTGCACATGTCCACAGCTTGTCGTCTAGTGGCTAGCATTGCTGCCTCTGGATTACGGGGCCCTGGGTTCGATTCACAGCCAGGTTGGGGATTTCTCTGCCCAGGGACTGGATGTTTGTGTTGTCCTCATCATTTCATCATCACCACCATCATCAGCAGCGTCATGACAGTGGCTAGATTGAACTGATTAAAAATTGGGACTTTGTACGAGCGCTGATGACTGAGCAGTTAAGCGCCCCCACAAACCAATCATCATCATCATCATCATCATCATCATCATTACAACTGCACATGAGGTCCCGAGAGCTCGTCAAAATATCTGACAGGAGTTAAACCTTGCCAATTTCATGAAGAGATGTTCGAGCTGTCAACATAATCCATGCCCACACTATTTGGTATTCACCTCAATATCGATCTCTTTCCACAATGTTTGGGTCCCAATATCGTGTTCCATCAGATGTGAATCCATCGAGAATCACTCTCAGACGAAGTCGGGACTCATTTGTGAAAAGAACATTGGCCCACTGTTCGACCATCCAGGTGGCATACTGATGACTCCACTCTAAACGCTCCCTTCTGTGAAGACGTGTCAGAGGTACACACACATCAGGTCTCCGACATTAAGGGTCACTCTGCCGAAGCCTTCTGTGCACCATTTGTCTCTATACAGCACGTCCAGTTGATGCTGTGGTCAGATGCCAGTCGCCTTGCAGTGCTATGGCAGGACCATCATGCCATTACGGCTAAGAACGGTCCTCTCTTTCTGATGTTACATGTGGTTGGCCTTGCTCTGGTCTTTGGGATACAGCTTCAGTCTCAATAAAATGTCGCCACATCCGAGAAACAAACAGACCGATTCACATGAAGCCATCTGGCCACATCAGTTTGCAACTGTTCTGTTTTCCATTCTTCCTATGGCCTTCCACCATAGAGAGTCTTGTAGGCATCTTCTCTGTGCCATACTGCACCGTCTGTGACTGTAAACATAGCAACTGCGGATGTGGAACTACGCGGCAAACACTACCCTGTTTGATAGGTGCCCAGACGTCATCGTTGGCATGATTTTCCATTGACCGGAATGCCATCTTCCGTGCAGAACACGATCCTACTGACTTCTGGGGACAGTTTGTATGATTACATCGTAAATTGGACCCAGAACGGAAGCATATTTTGAATCTGCGTGTTATAAGGTATCGCACCACATATTTTCAAGTGAAAAAGAAAAAAAAAAGAAAACATTTCTCTGAAGATTTCCAATGTTACCAGTTCTCTGTATTTTAACGCGACCAGTGACATCGCTCATCGCAACAGGAAGTAGTATTTGTTTGTTTGTTTTTTTATTTCTGGCCGCATTTGCTGGGCATTTCGTCTTGATGCAACATGTCTGTAATGTCCTGTCGTTCCACATTTTAAGAACATATATGTGGTGTCATCCCTCTCCTACATCTAATCCATGATAAAGTTCGACAGCTTATGGCATATATATCGATTACTCCCTTTGTAAACTGCAATTTTTTTTGTAGACGCATCTATAAATCTGCGTAGTCAATGAACTATAATCGGTATGCTACAAATGGTTTGTTTTGTAACCGAATTAGGTTTTTTCCATACAATATACTCTGATACAGCATCTAGTAGCTACTAGTGTAGTTGGGTGCACAGTACAAGACACCTATGGTGTGGCATCTCCACATCGTGAAGCATTTGTTAACAGATGATACAGACCCAAATGTCTTACCAATAGCATTATGTGAGGAATAAAATGACGTCTTTGTAACCGTACAGAAGACATTTCAGATGGACAAACGATGGCATTTTACGTTTTAGAGATTTAAAAAAAAAAAAACATGATTCCTTAATGTTGACCAATTTTTCTAAGGAAGTGTTAAGATAACGATGTAATCATATTAAGAATTGACCTTTCTAGATATTATCTGCCTCTACGAAGAATGTCAATTTGTGGTTATACAACTTTATTTTCTAATTCCACCATAGGATCTCTAATGCAAGCAAGCTATACAGAATATCAAAGACACCTAGTTACCAAGTACCATGTAAAACTAGCGTACATGAAATGAGGACCCTCAAAATCATTTTTTCTGCAAGTACACCAACATATGACTAACTTCTAAATTTGGTTCTTACACATTACAGTGTGTATAAATTAATTATGTCGTGCCACATTCTGCAAAATAAAGGAAAATTTTTCCATTAAGGCAGAAGACTACAACATATTCGTTAGAAAGCTTGAAATTTCTTCAAAATTTAATGCTTGCGAGTTATTAGTTTTTTTTTCATTTCAAATTTTACAGAACGGTAAAAAATGTTAATCCGCTGCCGCCATATCTGAAAATCAGTGGTGATGGCTGTTAAACTAGCAAACTGATAAGATATGTCGTAAAAATGGCAAATTGGTTGCATAGCGAATCTGGAAATTGGCTAATTCACAGGATAGATTGTACAATTGGCAAATTGGTAGTTCAGAAAATTCAGAAATAGGCATATTGGCAGCACTGGCCATAACATTGCCAAACGACTAATCTGAAAATTGGCCAAGTGCTAGGATAGACCGTTAACTGGCTGAAACTTTTCCACATAGACAGGATGCCAAATCTGGAACTTAGCGAAATGGCAGGATAGGTCGTAAAAATGTCTATAAATCTGGCAAATTGTTATGGCACCAAACCCAGAAACTTACAAATTGGCAGGATAGAACATAAAATTGACAAATTGATAAGGAACAAAATCCAGAAATTAACAAGTCTGCAGGATAGGTCAAGGTAGGTCTGGGAGATGTTCTGGAAGTGAATCCAGCTGCATTATATCCAGAATATTGTCCAGGATGGATTCACCGACATTAAGTTCAGAATAGCTTCTGTAGGTGGATCCATGTACTGCAGACTGCTCACAAAACAGTGTAACAGAGCTATGTGTGTTTACAATAGGATACAGACAGTTCATCAGACATTATTATTATTAGTATTATTATTATTTCCATGTATTAGTCACATCTTGTAGCTTTAGAGTCCATATATAGAGCTTTGCCAGTTTTCTAACTATGGAATTGATTATATGTTTGTCCTTAAGAAGGTATTTCTAAATGCTTTAAATGCCAGCGATATGGATGTGTTATACTAAAGCAGGACAACCATGGTTTTTTTTTCTCCTCAGTCCAGAGCATTACAGTACAGTATCGTCAGATATAGTGATATTAACGAATTAAAAAATGGGTATGTGTTACTGACAAATATTGAGCCACGACTTCTTTGTGCAGGGATAAGGTAATATTATTGTAAGGAACGATAAAACTGTTTAAAATGAATGAGCTACAATTGTAGAAAGGCTTACAAATTACAGTTGACAGTTGTGTGTGTGTGTGTGGGGGGGGGGGGGGGCAGGAGGGGAAGGAATACAATATACCACATTTATTGTAAAGAGCAATAGAGAGAGATCAAACACTGGCGTTTCCTCCCTCAGTAGGTGTTTTGGTTGTTACAATAACACTACTCTGGAATGCGGTAGTTGTCATTTGTAGGAAGATGTGTGGCGTAAAGTAACAAGGGCGGGAAAAGATCGCATTCTACCGTACTTATGACGATTTTAAATTAATTACACAGTCAAAACACGAAAAATAGCGTACAATATCCACAGACAAACATATGC
Organism: Schistocerca cancellata; assembly: GCF_023864275.1. Lineage (NCBI taxonomy): Eukaryota > Metazoa > Arthropoda > Insecta > Orthoptera > Acrididae > Schistocerca > Schistocerca cancellata. The sequence continues at coordinate 812,049,542 of NC_064629.1, read as the reverse complement.
ATACACACTCGCTCATGATGCCTTATCTGAAATATGGGTAAGTAGAAGAGGTATCAATTTTGTTTGGTGGAGATCCTGGAACTGCAATTGTTTTTGTGGGCAGGGTGTGAGATTTTGTAGGAATCCACATAGTTTACATGCAGGTTAGCCACATTTAGCAAACAAATGGTTGTGAAATATACTAATTCCTTTGGTTTTAAAACTTGGCAACCAGCTTTCCATTTTGTAGATGCATACTGGAAGAAGAGTTGTTTTTTTATATAGGTCCGAGAATTATACACCATGTTAGCACAGACATGTAAAAATGTATCCTGCCCTGAAAGTAGCAGATTCTACTTCTAATACCCATTGTGTGCAAATCAGCACCAAGACACATACCCAGCTAGGAGTGCAATTTTCTGGTAGTATAGAAACATTGTAAACTGATCAGGATGCAACAGCTGCCAATAGGGGACTGTGAGTGATAAATGGATAAGAATGGGGGAAAAGAGTATCAGTCATTCTATCACACACCATTCATTCCATGTTTAAAACAGAACTCCAGTCTTTTGACAGTATATAAGGGTTTGCTTTGGCAGCTAGCACTGTGTTGATGGAGGTTTTTCTGAGAGGTGTCCAGATACATAAGTGGTAAGATGATGATATAGTCAAAGCCCCCCCCCTTTCCCCAGAGTTGAACCCTTTTTCTGCAGAGTCAAATCAATGGAAGAGCATTTTAATGCTTTTGTATAATATTTATGTGTTACCAATTTCCATAGTCGGTATGTTAGACTTCTAGAGGCTGGTGGTCGTATTTAGAATTACTATTGCGCTCGAGTGCATATCCATTAAACACAGTTCGATCATTCACAATCTCATTGCAAAACCCAAGTCCAATACTCCACCTCGGTATTTACACGAAAAATTGAGTTCACACTGGGCGAGCGGCTGCTCACCGCTCAGAGCCTAAGCCCTGCGATACCACACCTGCGAAATTTTCTAAGTAGTGCCACTTCCCAGCTACCTAAAGACCGACTGTCCCCTTTGGTCTCTCGACCAGAACTGCCCTCTGCCCGTCTCCAACCGCATTTCCTGCCCGTCGAACATCTTCGCTCAACTGACTAGCGCAGTTCCCTTTCCTGAAGCCGTCCATCTGATTGGCTACAGCCTATTCTACATTACTTTACATTTGAACATATTTAAATAATCAAAGCTTGAGCACTTTCACGTTCGAAATAAAATTACAATAATATCTATTGTTAAATTCTTTTACATAAAACAAATACAATTTCCTTCTTAACTTTGAATGTCACGGCCAGTAGTCTTGCACCAATGTGCTTTCTGATAAATAAGTAAAGAACAGAAGTAACTATTATGCACTAAACTTTACAACAAATATTCTACTACCTAATGATTCAATAAGGTGTCATGCTGTCATCGTTCAATGTATTTTGTGTGCAGGAAATGATGATCTGATGCTTAAATGAAAATACTGATAACTTAAATTTACTATACCTTTTAAACACATAAAGTTACTGAGCTGATATTTACAACGTTTGTCATTTGAATGATGCGCTTCTATATGAAATGTCGATCGTTACGATCGACCAAAGCATTCAGATTTTAGCATTTAGGTCTTTGTTACAAAATTTGTTAATTTCACTTTAACAGTAAATCCTAAACTGTTATAGATATGATCAATATTCAAGTTTTATTGGGATCACCATGAAAATTTGTTGAGGATGGCAGATTAAAATTTCTGTGGCTTGATTCCCTGCACTACTACAGAATTAAATAGTTTTCATAAATGTTTCCCTTTATGGCCGACCTTAGGTCCGCCATATTGGCCACAAAAGCCTTCTACTGGGATTTCCTATGACGTAGGTTCTCATCTGTGTCACTCGCACACTACAGCACTTAGGCCTCAATAGACAATGAATGCCTCTGAGTTTCTCCATCTCGTGGTGAATCTGTGCCCTTTGTGGTGTCCTGTCCTGGATGACAGGTTTCGTTTCACAATTTCTGAAGGCTGACTCTTACGGCCATATACTTAAATGAGAGTGAAATGCTCGTTAACTCATACACCTCTACTTCATAACATGTTTGCTTGCCATATATGTTATGAAGTAGCACCCAAATTAGTAGACTTAAATTCATAATACAACAACATAAGCATTCTAAGCGCCAGATCAATAGTGTAATTATTTGCAGTGGTGTTGATGCAGCATGCTCTAAATTTAAATAAACTTATATCTAACGTAAATTATGAATTGTGGCATATTAATTAAATGCCAAATAAAACTATACATTCATCAGAATCGCCTGTCTATTGAAATGCCACAGAAATATCAACGCTACTGCACTCACTTTCACAGAACTTTTTTGTCACAATGAAGTCTCCAGCGGCGCTCCATAGATTCGGAGCCGAGTACCCTGCCAAAATTCTGTATGGCTCTTGCTCTGCATTCTGTCACCAACGTTTTTCGGGAACAAATCTGTTGAAATTCGAATCGAGTGTAGATACCAGAAAACAAACACTTCCGAAACCACCCAGGATCTGCTCTGGATGCTTCCCCCAGTGGAATCGATACAAACAGATCTAAACGACACAGTAAACAATTGATTTACAGCGTTTACAAGATGCTCATAAATTCTTCAATGACGTTATTCATGCCCCGCTAGAGATATGTATCACATGACAGATTCCCAGTCGACTTCATCGTCAAATTAATATTTGCTTTTAATTTAAATAACTCCCTTATCCGGCCGGAGTGGCCGTGCGGTTCCAGGCGCTACAGTCTGGAACCGAGCGACCGCTATGGTCGCAGGTTCGGATCCTGCCTTGGGCATGGACGTGTGTGATGTCCTTAGGTAAGTTAGGTTTAATTAGTTCTAAGTTCTAGGCGACTGATGACCTCAGAAGTTAAGTTGCATAGTGCTCAGAGCCATTTGAACCATTTTTTAGCTCCCTTAGACTCAAAACTAACAACAAATATGAACAAATCTGACCCCTCGTTTAATTCCGTGCAGTGAAGCTGTGTACACAAATCGATACTCCACACAACAATAAATTATTCCACAAATATACTCAGATAAGTAGATAAACATACATCTGTCTTTGTAGGTAAGCATTATTAATTTTCATCTTCAAAATTTCTCTGACCTCCATGTACCCAAACTGGCGTATCTGTAACTTATAATTTGGAAATTACAACAAAATAAAATCATCCAAAAACTTAAGCCTAACACATAGATACACATAAATAAATCCCTTATATACCCCCAAAAACCTAATTTATAAACATATACAGCACTGATTTTTGACTTGATACCGTTCACCACCTCTCGCTATCTTAAACTTCTCAGTAATTGAGTTCTACAACCTCCTCGCACACCAACTGTGTGTGTAAACTATCTCTTTATAAATGCATGGAACTCGCACAAAAAAATCCTTATGCAACAAAACAACAAACAGGCAAATTACCCCTCCAAATAATCTTATAATCTAAACACAGATAATTTATTTAGTAGTAAGTGGGCCCATTGAGTGTAGTCGCAGACAATTTATCGACATTTTTTCATTTTGTTATAAATGGACAGGTTGAGCAAACTAGCCACTTACTAACAGTTTTTATAAATGGATCACTTGAGTGTGCAAACCAACACACCCATAAAAATAAAAAAAGACACTTCAAAAATTTTCAACCAAAAATCAATGCTGTGAATCATATGTCAAATTCTGCAGCCTGCACTCCACAAAATGAAAAACAACCCCAAAAATCTACACAACCGACTCCAGATCATGAAATTCGTTCATATTATTTTTGGTCTTTTACATTCCTTTATATTTTAGTTTAACGTCACCATCTTTAAAGAATTGGAATTCCCAGTTATCTATTATTTTATTGAACCTTTCTAGCAAAATAATTTTAAATTTATTATTGAGCTCGAGAGAAATTTTCTCTCCTTATCTAGTTTCTAAACGTTTGCAATCAGTAATGTAGTACCTCTCATTTACCTCAAGTGCGCTAATCTTTCTAAACAAATTAGAATTGCTTGTATTATTTAGCTTGTTCAGTGAGTATCCACGTGGAACAAAAATTTTAATAAGCTTTTAAATTTTTAATCTTTATAAATATGACTAATGTGTGGGATGAATTTAAATTTGACATTTTTGCCGAGAGAAGCAATATCCAAGAGAGAAACAAGTTGAGTGTAATACTTGCAAAGAATATTTTAAAGAACACTTGAGAAGTCAGAATCATACTGAACGTGTTAGTGTATTAAAGAGAATTTATGGAGAAGAATACAAAAAGAACTTTGATAGCTATGAGGAAACTGATATAGAAATATGTGACGAAATAGAAAACTCCGATTCTCTCTTTTTTATGACCATAAAGCAAATGGTGGATTCTAATTTGCCAATTAATAATTTCCCTACAAAATTACAAAAATATTTGAAACATTATTCATTATTTTTAAAAGTTTCTCACTCTATAACCAAAAAGTTAGATGGCACAGAATACAACAAAATGCAGCTAACTACTTTATACTACTTGTATAAAGAATGTGGTATGAATTTTATTTTTTCATTAGAAGAGATTCAATAACAATAACCATAAGGCACAGTATCAAAATTTTCTAGAACCACTCTTTTATCATACTGAAATGAAAATTCTTTCTTAACCTGTTTGTTGACCATATTTTTAGTATCAACATTGCTGGTTATCTGATTGTACTCTAGCTGCATCTTTTCTTTCGCTTCACTTTCTATTATCCATATCATCGAATCATGATTCAACTTTTGAATATTCTTGTAATTAATTACCTTCTTCTCTGTCTTTTTATCATTTTCTCATAACAGTAACTTTTCGAGCCTGTTGAAGCCCAATCTGTAATGCAGTTATTTCCCAATTCATCAGTCCATTCGTCTAACATACAGCCTGCTTCCACAGTATTTTCACCATCATCAATATACAGGGTGAGTCGTGTAAGACGTAACACCCCCATTATTCCGTTGGCGATTGCACATATCGACAAGAAGTGTTCGGCGAATCATAGCCAACTATGGGGCACATACTTTGGTGCATGCACAATAATCACAATGTTTACATTGACCGAGATAATGAGGCAAGTACATATTTTTTAAATGGGATGCTATACTTTTTTTTACCATCATTCGAATGCTCTGGAAAAGACGCGTATAGTGATGTAACGCATGTTGCTATTGTGATTCAAGCTTCGTTTAAAAGGCGCTGAGAAATGTACGATTGAAGATCGAGGCAGTCGGAAGCAGCTGCAGACTGTAAACCCGCCTCACGCGACCCACAGGCCGAGTTGCTGTGCGCTATGCAGCATGCATGTCCTACGCTACGTAGATAAATCCTCATCCGTCCTCTTTTAAGCAAAGTTCGAATGACAATAGTAAAATGCATTACATCACTATACTCGTCTTTTCCAGAGCATTCGAATGATGGTAAAAAGTATAGCGTCCCATTTAAAGAAACATCTACTTGCCTCATTATCTCGGTCAATATAAACGTTGTGATTATTGTGCACATACCAACGTATGAGCCCCATAGTCCACTATGATTCGCCAAAAACCGCATACCGATACGTGGAATCGCCCCTGGAATAAAGGCGACTCACACTGTATACTACAGAATCGGTATCAAATTATATAACAGATTCTCCTAGTTTATTTAACATAACATATAATCTGAGTCTTGCATTTGATTTAGTGAATGCAGCTATGAAAATATTTGTGGCTGCATTACTTTCAACATAATAATCCTTGAAATTATATCTCATCTGAACCATCTGCTCTGTAATAAAATTGATATCTAAGCTATCTAATCAGTCATCCAGCAGTTTCTCATAAAAGTGCTGTAAATTTGTTACATATTCTGTTTGACTCTTAGTTTGTCTTTGCCCAAATTTCCCCCATAACGAATTAAGATTTATCTTAGCAACAGCCCATTTTCCTGGATTTTCCTTTATTCTGTCACAATCTAAGTCAATATCCATGTTCTCAGTAACTGTTTTGATAAACTCTTCATCACTTTCAAAATTATATGCGCTGGTCTCTAATTTTACCTTCAGAAAGTCTTTCACATAATTTTTAAACAGCATATTGTTTTTATTTTTAAAATCCCAAGCTTCATATACATTTAAAATTTCATATCCTTTTTCTAAAGCTTTCATCACTTCATCAGTCGCCAAAGTTCCAATAAAACTTCTTTCGTCATCACTGTGATTGCACTTATATATTTTTTCTTGAGCACATTTGTCACATAAAGGAAACAACAGTTTTTCATTTTTATCAATTTGCATGTGTACAGGCAAAACAGGGTGATACAATCCTCTAGGAACTAATACTTTACTTTTTATTAAACCATACCAATTTTTAGAATAATATTTTGGTCTGTGAATGTTTCTTGGATGTTGTTCAGGATAAAAGTCATGAAATTGCAGAGTAGGATAAAGACTACATACTTCAATATATTTTATTTTTGAGCTAACACCATCTGCTTTAGCTCTTAATTTTATTGCCTTTGCGTGGCCACCATAAAAAGAATGTGTTGGATTCAATGGTTCAACAATTTCAGGCAACTGCTTTAATTTCTTAAGCCTTTTGTACTCTGCTGAGTTCAGCCTGTTACATTTCCACATCTCTACCAGACTGTATCCAGCATTTAGTATTTCAGCACTTCTTCTCAAACTATTTTGATAAAGGTCATCTATCGTTTCCTTATTTTTATTGTTAATCGTCTCACTCTTGAAACATTTTTTACATCCATGCCAGTAATAGCCATGGTATTGATATACAGTATTAGTTTCTTCATAAAACCCATCATTTTTTACCAGCTATTCTTACATCACCACCATTAAGAGCATGTTGAAGGTTGTTACTGTTTAACCAAGCTATAGATTCTTTACTATAATTCTCTTTCTGTTCTTTATCCAATACAGCAATTGTATTTTTTGATAAATATTTAGATTTGTAAATACTCCAGCGATGCTTAAATAACAGAATGGATCAATGTTAGCTATCTCTAGAAATTGTTTTCTTAGTTCCAAACAGCCTCTTCTCAATATATCTACATCAAAATTACAGTACTCGTTAATTTCATTCTTCATATTGAACACATAATTTTCTTTGGCTCTTGAGCTGTGACATTTGAGAAATGCTTCTATATCTTTCGGTTTCGTAGTGTCAACACAGTAATATTCAGATCAGGAATCGGTCCTATGTAGTTTTCATTTTATGGCGTATTGAATAAATGTGGGAAGTAGCCTTTCTTCAATTCTTTCAAATCAAAAGTTTTTGGAAAGCTACTGAGTGGTCCTTGTATAAAGTTACTGCTGTCTATAATTTTTATACCTAACTATTTGATCTCCAATAACAGCAGTTTTAGTTCCTGCATAGATGGTATATGGCCTTATTGTATTTTCAACACAGTACTTCAAAATGAATTGCAAATCGTAGCCTTTTGCATAGTGAGCTATGAATGCGTGATACTGTTCTTTTCAGGTATCATCCACCTACAGAATTTAGCATTTGTCTTAAATTTATAAATAGTATCACCTTTAAAATTGTGAACAATTATGAGATTTTGAATGTGTGTTCCAGTTTCTTGAGTTGCTTCATAATCAAACCACATGTGTATCTCTCAGTATAGGTACAATTCACTTTCCTAGGGAAGCCTTTTTCGCAACATTTGAAGTCTTTGCCAGCGACTACTTTATTGCATTCGAATCACTAGTAAATAAAAAAATCTTTGAATTCTCCATTAACATAGAAACCTTCTTTATTACAATTTGGGCAACCTTGCACTATAAAATCCTTACCAAATCTTCTTTCACAGATTCCATCTTTTGCAATACATTTTGCATAAAACATTTATGATTTCCAATTTCCACTACGTGTTTGCAATTTCTGCAAAGTTCAAAGCCACATTTATGTTCTTTGGACCTCAAACAAATCTTTTTACATCCTTCACACTTGTAAGCTGTATCACAGACTTCTTGGTGATTCATGAAGCATTCTTCATTAAAACAGTATCTATTGCATTTCTCACAATAAATCTTTTTTTCTTCACTTCATGTTCTGGACTTTTGCATAATATGCACACTTTTCTCTCTATTTTACATCTGTGAACATCCTTGTTATGATAAGGTTTGTTGCATTTATCACAGAAATATGAAGATTCTAGGTATGCTGTCATACTGTTAATTACATCAAAATGATTTTGATGTTTATAGAGATATATCTTGATTTCTTTTTCAGCGCCGCTATAGATAACCACATTGAATTTTTCAGCATATTATTTGGATATCCAACAATTCTTCAACATTTTTAATGTAATCTAAAGTAAATCCTTCTTTGTTTTATTCACCAAGCTGTTTACATAATTTGTCAGTTAACTGTTTCTGTAATTTGTATTTATATCCTACTCTGATTTTCTTAATCTCATGTGTGGTTAGTTCTCTTCCCAAAATGTTGTTTGCGTGGTACGTTAATGCCACAATTACTGTTCTAGGACAACACAGATTATCGTTGTTATTAATTCTTGTTATACATCTCTTAGTCTTTTTGTCTAAAGCTATATTTATTATTTTTTTACCACCTCGACTGCCTCTAGGAATTGCTAACATCTGCATATTAAATGCTGCATCTGCTATATCAACAGTCTCATCAGATGTTAAAGTATCTCTTATTTTGTTTCACAAGACTTGAACAGACTCTCATGTGTTATTCGATGCATTTTAACCTGTGGGAATTGGATAAAACATTTTTGGATTATTGACTGGTATATTCAACTTATCTCCTTTCCTGATATTAGTTCTCTTTTTTTCTACTTTAACCATAGAATTGAGTGCTTTCGTTATGTTTCAGTATCGAGTTTGGCAATTTGGCATCATTAAAGACAATTTTATAGTGAACAGACCACACTTCAAATTTTTCATTAAATCTCAATCTAATTTCTTTAATTTCAAATAATTGCTTTTTAAATGGCTCAGCCTCCTTTTCTTGCTGAAATATTTTGCTACTAAATGGGTAAATTTGATCTACCCTCACTATTTTTTCCTCTCTCAGCAGATGAGGCTTTTCAAAAATGTTATCATCAAATCTGTAAAAATAATTTATATTGGGTACTCACTTTGGTCTTGATCTAGTCTTTAGGAATACTTCTCGATGAAATGTAAACTCTTGTAATCCAATAGCCTTAATTAACTCTGAATTCTTTAATGTACTATATTCTCTAATGCCAAGACTTTTAGCTTTAGCTTTGAGCTCCTTCATTCTCAAATTATCGAGAGTTCTTGTGGGAGGGGGCAAATTATTTGAAACTATCAAGTTAATTAAATAACCTATTCTAAATCTGCTGTATACTCATAAATTATTCCTCCTGCAATAATCACGAAGTTGAGCAACTGTGAACTATCTAAAAGCTACAGCCATTTATTAAGGAATAAAAAAACATTAGTTTTGCAAAGAATGAGAATTTTCATTTTCGGTTATTTTGATGTGTCTATTTGTCAGTAAATGTTTTTTGAGATGGTTTTTAACTATTTCATTTCCACACTTACACACTACTTTTCTTTTTTGCATATTTTCTAGTTGACAAATCTTTCATCTACTTGCAAGCTTGTCCCTAGATGTATGACTTAAGTAAAAACAACCAAGATCTTTAATTTCTTGACAACCAATACATTTTTTACGATGTTGTTCTGTATTTAATGCTTGTTGCTGTTGTTGTTTGTAAAAACGAAGTAAATCTTTCATGTCCATAAACATTTCCAAAGGACTCTTATAATTAGATATAGACCGTTAAAAACATTCCTTTTTTATTATTATATGCATTTCTTATAAGCATTTTATTACATTCTATACAAATATTTGAATGTTTATCCTTTGTATATTTATGTGAATAAAAGTTATCAATTGACTTCTCCACTTCACCTTTTTTACACTTCTTGTAAACTTCCATTTATTGAGACAAAATTTTCATTAGTAAATAAAATTATTCCTTAATAAATGAGTCCTCTTTGATGTTGCTGTGGGCTTGATAACTCTATAGATAAAGTATTTACACTCTTAATTTTCCTTCTATCACTAGTATTTCTACTGTGTGTTTTTTATTTCATGGCGTCCGGAGTGGCCGAGCGGTTCTAGGCATTTCAGTCTGGAACCGCGCGACCATTATAGTCGCAGGTTCGAATCCTACTTCGGGCATAGATGTGTGTGATGTCCTTAGGTTAGTTAGGTTTAAGTAGTTCTAAGTTCTAGGGCACTGATGACCTCAGCTGTTAAGTCCCATAGTGCTCAGAGCCACTGAACCATTTTTTAATTTCATTTATGAGTTTTTAGTACAATTCATATTTCACAAAAAGCAAATTGATATCTATAATGACTCTGTTAAGGAAATTGCATTTGGAATTCCAGGCGCCTGAATAATTAACAGACCATGATGCCAAAGAAATTTGATGTATTTTCATTCTATATAAATGGAGTCGATTGTAGACCTCACAAATAACAAGCGTACATACAACAATGAGCAAGTGTTTGTGATTACTGATGACCAAAATAATCCTTGGTTTAAAGCTAAGGATGTCGCCGAAATTTTAGAATACAGCAATACAGAAAGAGCAATATGTAAAAATGTAGATGTTGATGACACAAATAATTATGAAAATTTAAAGGTGAGCCATCAGTCACCCTTAAGAGGCAATGAAAAAGAAAATTTAATGTATTTTCACTCTATATAAATGGAGGTATCTAATGCAGTTGTCAAATCATCAATGCTGAGTATCTTTGAATTCATTCGAGAGAGGAACTATGACTTAAATTTAGGAAGTTGGTTTTTGCAGATATTTGGGTTCCTCTGTTCAACAAAACAGATGTTTTGATCACAAATGACATTTTGTGCTTCATTCACAATGGAGTTGCAGAGGATCTGAGATATTAAAACTATAAAAAAAGAATTTGATCAAATCATTAAATAATTACAATTTCACGTACACTGAAATCAAACATGATGATCCTCTTGCTTTAAAATATGAATACATCCGGAACGAAGCCAAACAAATTACACCAAACAATTTAAGCAAAAAGATATGGATTTTTCTACCGGTGTGAAACTTCAAGAAACTTATCATGGGTTTATGCACAAAAGTTGCTAATAAACTTAAAGACTACTACATAACAGTTGAGGATATATTTGTTGACTATCTTAATTACACAACATCTGTTGAAAAAGAGAAATCTCAAAAAAATATTGAACAGGAAGCGATAGAAATACAAACAGAAGATCAAGAATTTAAAAAAAAGGAAAATAGAATGCCTACAATTAAAAGATGTAATATCGTCATGAAGATTATCAAGTTATAATAGCGGAAGACCTAAAGATGATAAAATATTTTATGTCAGAAAATATAGATGCACTGATTAAAAGTCAATAGAGCAAATGCTTAATATTTATTTTGGTGTACACAGAGTAAATATAAGAAAAGAAATATACAATATGCACTTCAACAGTCTATGTTACTTTCTTGAGAAATTATGTGACCAATCCAATAATATTGTTGATGAAGTAAATGAGGAGAGCAAAAATATTTATAATGAAAATTTAACTGTGCCAGCTGTTGAATTTTAACATATTGATGAAGAAGACAGAACAAAGTTTGTCAATATTTTAGGGGTCAAAAATCGTGAGCCCACGTTAATAATTGATAAACAGACCATTTTCATCATCTCAATGGGTGATTCACCAAGTTTTTCAGAGTGAGGATATTCTCCCCCTGCAGATCTTAAATGGCAATGTCTGACACAAAAATTCAACTTTCAAGGTTTTTGACACAAAACCATGCAAAAATAAAGAGTTTCGTGCTTTAGAATTTTAGGAGGTATGACCATACCTCCTGAAAAATGAAGTGGAACATCACCTCTGCCGATTTAAGAAATTACTTCAGAATATTCCCCCCCCCCCCCCCCCCAGGAAATTTGAAGGAAAAAATGCTTTATTTTTCAGAGTTGCAGGGCGTCACCTCTGCAGATCTTAATTTAGAATTCCAGAGATTAAATATTTAATCCCTACACTTGAAATTCTGTGCTTTGTTCAGGGTGTATGAACATACTCCCTGCCAAAATAAGAAGAGTTTCATGCTTTACTCAGGATCAACCAGACAGTGTGATGCCATCGGCTGATATTCTAGCATTTTTGAACGGAATTCCAGGCATTAAGTATCTACCACCTGAAATTGTGTATACTATGAAGTTTCAGGCAGGATAACCATCCCGGTTAAAAAGAGTTTCGTGCTTTATTCCAGGGAGGAAAGATTTCCCCCTGCAGATTGAAAGTCGACGATCGAATGCAGACACAGTTCTAAGACTGCCTCGACTTTTATGTGCGTCAATCCAGCTGCCGCTGTTTTTTGAAGTATTCATAAACAATACATATTTCGTCTCCTTTGAGATTGTATAAATAATTCACACTTTCATCAGTTAATTGATTTATGAATGTAGAGATTATATCTCCTTCATCACCATCAGGAAAACAGACAGACAGAAAGAATGAAAGTGTCCATTTCCTCATTTGTACTATTTGGTACATTTATATAAATTTTTTTTTAATAGATTAGCAAATAGATAGGAAGTAAGATGTTTGAAGCTTTAAATGGCGTCTCACATAGGCAACGAAAAATCTTCAGTCTTAAATCACTGGGTGATTCAGGTTCTACGCTCCGGTCAACTGACTATTACTTTATCTTTATTCAACCAACTGTTGTGCGAATTATCGAAACCCAACCGTTTAAAATAAACTTTACCTCCTTTTTTTCTCAGAACTTTTTCAACGAGATACACATCTAGATATTTCGTTTTCTGTAGCTCTTGCTCATAAAAATTACCTTCAATGTCTTTCAGTTTATATGTGATTGGATTAGAATGAATAACAGATTGAATTTCGAAAATTTCCGTTTACCAATTGGCTGTATATCCTTTTTCAAAAAGTCCTTTAAGTTTACTGATCCTCACTTTATCCCGTTTTTCAAAATTTAGCCTTATCGTTAGGCACAATGATGCTTATCTTATAGTTCTTTTCATTAACCTCTGTTGGCTTCATTTTTATAGTTCGATGAACTGTGTTATTGTATTCGCCAACTAGTTTCGAGAATAGAAAGATGCATTTGTAATTTCCTCGAAGAGCAAATTTCTTCCTCATCTTTTCCTTAAGTGTTCGGTTGAATTGTTCAACAGCAGATGCTTTTAATTCCTTAAAAGTTGAATAATAATTAATCTTGTGTTTCTTCATCAGTTCTTGGAATTCTTTGTTTTAAAATTCTTTGCCATTATCTGTCTGTAAATTTTTTGGCTTTCTAACTATGAAACTTTTTTCGAAAGCAGCAGCCACATTCTTACCTGTTTTATCTTTAACAGGAAAGCCCAAGAAAATTTTGAAAATACATCAATAACAGTCAATAAATATTTATATCCTTTGTTTATTTTTGAAATGCCTTTCAAATTGCCTGAATCTGTCTCTACTAGCTCAGCTGGCCATAAATCATCTGTACCAAGAGAAATGACATTTCTTCATGTAGATAGGAAGTAAGATGTTTGAAGCCTTAATTGGCGTCTCCTCATTGGTTTATGCAGCTTATTAATGATTGCTTCACAGAGCGATTCACTGACCTTTTCACCACCTGCTGTATGAATGCGATTGACATAGCCAGAAAGGGGTGGTGAATTGCCATCCCTTTCACCTACAAAATTTTTTTAACTAATTTACTTTTCTTCTTTTTACACACTGTGCAAAATTTTCTGTCGCCCATTTTTTGTTGTTACTCTGTGTGGATTATGTGTCTCAGTAAATTTTTTACAATGCAACCAATAAATGTGATCGTCCTTAAGGACCAAATGCAAAGCGTGATCACTCTTAAGAGCTGAGTGTAAAGCACGATTGTGATTATCCATTTGTATAGATGGAATTTTTTAAATTATTTCACCAAATATGGTTAACTTTACATCTGCAGGAACAGTTTTAAATGTATCTTTCAATCTTACAGTTAGAAAATTTGATTTGTGTACCATGATTGCCTTTGTTAACTTCATATAGCATATCACCCACCCTTACAGGGATGTCAAAGTCATCAAAGTTCAAATCTCTAAAAATATTCTTACCAACAACAATAAGTCTTTTAAGCCTGAAATCATAGTCGAAATTGTGCATTTATTGCTCGCCTCCAACCATGAATGTAAATTCAATTATTTGTCTATAATATACCTTATCTTTAAGAGTACTTAACTCATTCAAGTATGGGGTTATATATTTCACGTAATTTGTAAAAAGTATTTCTACTTCTTTTTTGTTAAAGTAATTATTGAATAGTGTCAGAACGCTTGCTAAATTTTGTTTAAAGCTTGTTGAAACATCTTCATTATTCTGCTTTATTCGTCCATCAGTCTTTTGTAGTGACATAGTTAGTGAATTGTGTCAGAATACTTGCATATTCACACTTTCCAACAACATTTGATAATTCATTATCGAAATAATGTTTGTTCACTACATCATTTGCATCTATTGGGCCATATACATTCGCAAGTCATCTACCTTTAAAGCCAATATAACCTTTAGTTACTTTAAAGTAGCATTAAATTCTTTCTTAAATTGTTTAATTACATTGGCCATCTTTGGGTCTATTGATAGCTGAAAGTGTTTAATGATATTTTCTATTTTTGGATCAATTTCATTTTTGATTTTTTCTAGATCGAACGCAGGCATGCTAAGCTCTTCAGTTTGTCCTATCTTATTTCCAAAAATGTCCATTTATTAAATGCAAAGTATCATTAAACGTATAATGCTCTCATAACAATTTAAAACAAATAGACACAAATGACCACATATTACTTCATCGAAATTTTGTATTATCTCAGTATTGTAGTGTAGTTCATTTTTTCCCAAATAGTTAACTAGTTGTTTTGGTGTATTACCACTAAATGAATCAAAAACAAATTTTTTGTCATTATTATTATAGTAACAAACCAGTGGGTACCAGTGTGATCAGAAGTGTCTAAATTTACTATTCCATGTTCAATTTTTGATGGTATATTCATAAATCATGCATATACCACCAAAGTATTTAATTTTCAATTTTTTCTATGTCAAAATTAGATAAAGGACAGTTAAATTTTTCGATCAACTCTTCGAATTTTTTTTTGCTTTCTTGAGTCCAGCCCCAGCTTTCTTCTCCATCGTTTGATTATGTCTTTTCTGTTCTTCTAATTCTTTAATGGCTTTCTTCTTGTTTAATACTGCATTTGCGATTGCTGCAGACCCACCAGCAAGTGAACCAATCGTTGCTAGATATGGTAATGCAGCCAAAAGTGTAGGTAGAAATCCACCTTCATGATTTGTTAGTTCTTTCCATTCCTTCTTATTTGTTAGATATTCAATAATCTTTTTCACAACGGGAATAGCTAATGTAACAAGTTTTCTTTTCTTTCTTTCTCTTTTGAACATCAGTCAAAAATGGTTCAATCACATTTAATTGTTCATTATTCAACTTTAATTTAATTGATTTTGGTTTAGTCTTGCCACTTGGAAGAAAAGTATAATCGATCGAAAAGGTGTTCATTTATACACATTAAAAATTTAATAAGATGAAGTTTTTATACTCCCCATCCATTCTCATCCACACGTAAGCCCATTCCTAATTTTCGTTTTCCATACGTTATTCTCCTAATGAAGCATCACTTGCATGCATTCTTTCTTTTGCAGCTAACTGAAGTTCTTTATCTGCTTGGTGTCTAGATTCGATCACGATAAACAATATCATGTCTTTTACAAGCGTTGTCCAGTTGATTAATTCCTGGATGACCAGATGCTAGTCTTTCTTCAACATTGGTGTACTGTCCACACCAATTATATACCTGTACATGCTTCTCTGACAATGGTAAATTTAAAGCCGAATCAACTGATCCTTTTCCATATTTAACACTTTCCCAGAAAGTGTGTGGAACATCGTTCAAAAATCCGATCATGTATGGAATCCCCTTAGGATTGTTGATGATGAAGTCGCTAAATTTGTTCATCACCATCTGCGTTATGCCGTCTTTTTCATTATGAAGATTTTTACTCCCCACTAATTCTTCACCATGGATTACTGCTAATCCATCGATTAATTGCCAAACATCATCCATCGAAACATACTCAACTGGTTTCTCTGTATATTTTTTAACTAAACTTTCAGCTTTTTTCTCAGGTGACCTAGAGTCTATAGTTGGTCTTCTTAAGTTAGGGAAATAGTCGTCAACAATTGGTTTTATCAAATGTTTATATTTGTTACCTCTACTTGATTTTATTTTATTTGGATTACTAACAGAATACAGTGCTGTTGAATTGTATAATATATCTGCATAATTTGATAAATCTACTCCATCGAATTTATAATTCATATCATCCATGGTAATCTCTTTTTCAGTTAAAAGATTCATTAATCCATCAGTTCTTTCATATGTTTTTCCACCAACTGTTAATTTATCTCCTTCAAAAGTTACTAGTAATCTTCCTGTATCTTTCAACGTACCAACAGGCCTTAATCCAAAAGTAGTATCTTCAGTATGGTTTACATATTTTAGCATTCTTTCACTTATATTTATTTTCTTAACAACACTAGCCTTTATTTTTTTGACATCTTTGCTCCGTTCTTCATCATATTTCTCTAGAAAATTCGTTATTTCCGACTCTATTAACATACAATCTCTTTTATCACTTTCATCATGTTTAATTGTTGGAATATCATTAAATTCATCAATATACTAAATTCTCTATTTTCTTCAGTTGCTTTCAATACATTGTGACCTAATACTTCAATCCCTTGTTTGGATTTGTCAATGGCATTGATAGCTGGTAGACCTTCTTTTTTAAATTTCTCCCACTCTGTTCTTGGCTGTTTTTTCCATTTGTAAACTCTACTTTTAACTGTTCTTTTACTATCCTGTTCTGCCTGGCTTTTTTAACGATTTCTGGGTACTATTTTGCAAACATTTATTAAGAATAAGAAACATTAATTAAAATATTTTTATGTTAAACATTTATGTTTATGTTTATGCTGTACATTTATGTTTGATGATGTTTACATTTATGTTTAACATTTATGTTGTTATGAAATGTTGTATTTTATTTCTGAACTTGCCATCATTTGATTATCTAGTCATGTCTATTGTAGAAAAACCAAACTGTTCGTTCCAATATTTACTACTCATTTCTTTAAATTCATCAAACTTTAAATCTCCTCCAACAAACTCATAGTAAATATGATTTAAATTTGTGTCATCCTGTCTGAAAACATTTAAAAAATTAAGATTATCTCTGACTAACTGTTTCAGTGTTTAGGAGTAAGTTTGAGCTAAGTAAAAGCAATCTATTCCTTTGGGTCACCCTGTAGTGAAATTTTCTCTAACAATATCTTGGTTCTCAAGAATGAAGTTATCAAATACGACAACTGAATTTTCTTCACATTCATCTAATGGAATTGTTATTTTCAATAAAACTAAAAATTCTTTCATTAATTTTATCCTCAATTTTTTCACATATTTTTATAAATTCTTGATATTTTGGTTGATCTAAACTTTTTGAATAAACATACAAATGATTAATTTTTTCCAGTTCAGCCATCCTAGAGCAAAAATATAACTATCAATAATTAATGTCGTTTTTCCACGACCACTCGGTACAATTATTGCACATTGAAGAGAATTTGGTAAAAGCTTACCATGTTTGTTTTTCTACTTCTTTTCTGGAAGTCTTATTTTTGGTTCCCAATCAGTTTTCCTCATTCATTAATAAACAATTTCAATAGTAAATGAGTAGATTATTTCAACTGAGTGATAAGTCATCAGTTCTCAAAAAAGACTGAGTATCCATACAAGATAGAGCTATACTTATGTTGCACTGGTTGGTTTTTATACAACCTTTTTAACTCCAAACACTACTTTGAAGAATAATAAACTTAACTGTGATGGAGAGACAATAGAAATTACTGTAGATAAGTATAGTTTGAAAAACTTGAAAAAATTTATTTATTCGAAAAATCCTAATATTCACATTAAAGCGGATGAAATTTTAAATAGAGTTTGTATTCAAAGTAATGTTAAGTTGTATATGAATATAAAAGAAGATAATGTTGCAAGTGTGTTAGGATTTAGCGAACAAATTGTTGAAGCTAATCAAAAGACTGTTGGTAACGATTTGCCTCAAATTATTCCATTTGAGTTAATCAACATAAATTTTAATCTCGCTGAAGGAATGTTTGTGAAGCATACTGATCATTTTCACAGAGAAACCAATATTACTGCTTCATTCAAGTGTAATGCAGAATTTGGTGGACCAATAATTCATGAACCGAATTATCCTGTAAATATACTAATTTTGATCCAATTCAGGACTTAGAAATTACTATAACTGACGAAAATCATAGTTTGATTGACTTTAATGGTACTTGTGTAACAGTTATTTTAGAAATTTCTTAATATTTTTTATTCTTAAATAAATCATGAACAAAATCGAGAGTTACCAGTTTTACTCATTCCATGTGAATGAGAAGGCAAAAAATAATTTCAACCTCCCCAACAAGAACACAAAGATTAATATAAATATTATTGATATGGTTGGGTTCATCCTAATCACGCCCTATTATACATGAACTTCAGTATTATCGGAATAGATGGTACAGATTGTCCAACTTATGTTGTAAATACCAATAAAAAATTAATCAATAATTATGTAGCAAAACTGTTCAAAGTCATCACTATAAAGAAAGGTAACATACGAATGGAATTTCCATTTATTTCTTCATTGGCTCTTATTCGACTCTAGCCAATGAGTTAAGCATGAAAAGCCATATTCTTAATAATAGAAAGATAAAAAGTAAGAAAACTGAAGTACCTTATCCATTAGAATTATTCGGCGGGTGTTTTAAAGCTTATAAAGAAACAATATGGGATGGAGATTTAACAATAATTTTAATGTAGTCATCAAGTGCTGGAGATTCTATTCTTTGTTGGTCAGATCGTACCCAAGCTGGAGTTGAAGATGTGATCACACTTCCAAAAGAGGAAAAAATTGTATAATCAATGGAAATTCGTGTTCCTGTTGTTAAATTTGAACCAGAATATTCGCTTGAATTAGAACAAGATAGACTTAAAAATCCAAAAAGTCCCGTATCTTTCTTTGAGCCACAAACTGTAGAGATTGCTGGATTGGATGAAAAGAGAAATTTTGAATTAGATATTACAAATTTCTATAACTCTGTAGAATTTGATATGCCTTATTTCATCTCCATTGTTTTCCAGACAAAAAGGAAAAATAATCAGTTAGTTGACTCTTCTTTATTTGATAATGTGAAATTACAGAACATATACTTGAAAAATGGGAGAAATGAAGTTTTTCCTTAAGAAATGTGGAATCTAGAACCGCCAAATAATTATCTAAAAGCATATGATGCTTTCATAGGTTTTAAGAGAACTACACAATTTAATGTTAATGTGAGTCCATCAATTTTATTCAAAATTATCCTATCTATGTAATAAATATGTCAGGAAGAATGAATGTGTTAGCTACTCAGAAAACAACAATGGAGTTGTGTGCAACTTTTTTTGAAAAAATTCCGAAAGATACACTTACGTATATAGTAATGTACAGCAAAAAGAATTTGACATATGAGTCACAGCATAGAAGTTTTGTTGCAAATTTTTGAAGTGTCCTTTTTTATTTTTGTGGGTGTGTTGGTTTGCAACTCAAGTGATCCGTTTATAAAAAAATGTTAGTAAGTAAATGGCTAGTGTGCTCAACCTATCCGTTTGTAATAAAATGAAAAAAATGTGTGTAAATTGTCTGTGAGTGCACCCAATGGGCCCACTCTTCTACAGTATCAATTCTGTCACATTTCTAAATCCTAGAAGTTTTCCTGAAACAGGGTATTTGAGTCGGTAGGCATTAGGGTGCGGACATATTGCCACTACAAATGGCTCATACTATAGCTCAAACAACTTTTTTATTTCTCCATCCACTTCGCTGGACTTTTCTTTTGCATGCACTAGGACTTTGTCTCCTATTTTGTACTTAATTGGTTTGTACCTCCTGTCATGCCGTTTCCTCCTTTCGGCTGCCAAGTTCTCCATACAGGATTTTACCACCTGCTCCCTCTCAGCGGCTGACTCAGCCAGGCCCTGCGGGAGCTCACAATTTCCGTTAATAGAAATTTCAATTTGACTCCCATCATCACCTCCAAGGGCAAATATCCAGTTGCATTACTTTTCATGCTGATTAGAACATCCTCAAATGACCGTACGTATTCCAACCACTTTGAGTGTCTACCACTCACCTAAGTCCAACACAGTCGTCAAACTTGTCGCATATACCGCTCGCAAGGGCTACTCGCTGCGTGATACACAGATATTTTAATGTGTTTTATATTCTGGTCGTTCATAAAACTGTTCCAAACGTTTTTTGTAAACTGAAATCCGTTGTCAGATAACAGCCTGTCTGGATTGATTACGATTTTAAAGAAATCATTTTCTAACTTGGCTCTCAGTGTCTTGCTGTTAGATTTCCGTATCGGATAAATTTTAATAAAACATGAAAAGATGTCCATAACAACAAATATGTACTTCATACCGCCACGTCCTGTGGGCAGTCGGCCGAAATCGTCAACCGCCAGTAACTCTCCTACCTCGGTCGGTATTATACTTTGCATTTTCCCTTGTTGGGCTGTAGTGCAATATTTTACTCGCTGACATCGATCACAAGCAGCCAGCTGTGTGTGTACTCGTCTGGCGACGTTATTAATGTGGATGTATTGCTCTATAACTTGCACTCTGGGCCCCGTAATGACCGTGAATTACATGGACATAATCTCTCAGCTGTTCAACATATTTGTCTGGGAAGCACAGTTTCCAGTGATCCGTTTCCTTGTCTCTTCTGCGAAACAGCATACCCTTTTGGATCTTGAAATAGTGGAGTATTATTTCGTAGCCGTTGCTGTCAAAGTTTATTTTGATTTTCTTTAGTTCAGAGTCATCAATTTGCGATCTCCACATATCCCTGCAGACTGCACGAATTTTCTTTTCCTCCAGAGTATTGGGGCTTGGACGGTTATCTTCCAAATGCCCCTTATCTAAGATGACGGTGATGGCGTGATCCAAGATGGCGGCGATGACGTAAATCAAGATAGCGGATTTTGGTGGGATGTTTGAATTTTGGCAAGAAAGTGCCGCGCCCCCGCTCACCTAGAAAAATGGCGCGAAGTTCAAATTCCAACATGATTATGCTCACACCCCGGTTATCTCTGCTAAGTAAAGAAAATTGCAGGAAAAAGTACTTGTCTTTATTATTTAACCAATTTCAAGCATGTGTGTTCTCCACTGGGTCTGGACTCCAACTGGCTTAGCTCATATGATCGCCACCAGAGGACAGCAACGTGCTGTCAGATCATGACGCAAGTACCGTCATTCTAGATGGCTGCACCCGATGTATCCACCACGAGCTCCAGCGCCCAACAGGCTTAGTTCATATCAGTGCCACCAGAGGGTGCTATCCTAACGTCAGAGTATGACACAAGTCACATGATTGGACTTCATAGAACCTATGACTTGGAATCAAATAGTTAAAGTCTCCACCACGATCCTCAACCCAGCACCACGCACCCTTACCAACCCATGTTGGTGGTCTAATATGCACTAACTGACACTAACCTGCACTAATGTGCACTAACCTGTACTAAACTGCACAGCACATGACGTCATCCAAGATGGTGGGGTGAAATAACGGCCAAACAGGTCTGTCACAAGTCTTTATTTTGCAGGCTGTGTCTCCACCACGAGATTTACTATCCAACTGACATAGTACACATTACTGCCATCAGATCGTACTGTCATCCCTCCTATGACCTAATCCCAGATGGTGGCCTGTAGGGGAGAGAATTATGCTAGAACTACACAGGCTGCGCTAGGCTGCTGGGGAGAGTAAGGAAGGAGTCCACTCTATTTACTTTCGAACATTTTATTTAAAGATGAATATATTCATCACATTGAGGCAAAACATTCTCCATCTTATGCACAGGTATGTCTAGACACGCTCAGTACTCAAATAATTCATTCAACATCCACAAGCACCCTCCGCCAACCCCTGTCAAGTAGAGCGCATAGATAAGCCCAACGACGTGGCGCGGCCGTCAGCTGTCAAACCATGCACAGGCACGCGCCCGCGATCCGCATGAGGTGACATCTCATTCGTACTTCATTTCTGAGAAATTCCCATCCAAATACGTGTTAACCTAGAAGCCTATGATGAAGCGATCGGGCGGGAGCCAATACATGTTTACAGAGCGCAAAGTCTAGAATATTGTTCGCGCACATTTGCATTCGACGCAGCCGTCAGCTGTCAAAGCACACACTGACGTCCATTTAGGTTCGCGCGAAGTGAGGCGGCCGCAGCTCGGGTCCCGTGCGCTCCGCCATAGTCCCCGAGCCGGCGGCGTCGAACACCGGCGACAGTTGCATCCCTCCATACAGTCACGGTTATACTGATGTCATAGCATTCCAAAGCGCGTTCACGCCAGTCTCATATTTGAGGCATCTCCAGGCGCCACTTGTCTTTACCATTGAAGTCAGAATAACACAGAGCGTGTTGACACACGGGTTCCGCTGCGCGTACCCGCCCCCAGCTTGACTGACACCTCGCCATCTAAAACATTCTCAATCTTACTCTTACGTCACATGGATTTTTGAAAAAAAAAAATGGCCAAGTCTAGCTCTTCGTAATTTTCTAGTGTCCCAGAAATAATTAATGCCTCCTTTCTTGTTATCTCAGCTTGTATGCGCGAAAATTCCTACCCTAACAGGACCTGTTTACGAAAATATCGCCCAATCCAGTCTTCCTCTGGACATAACGTGATAGCCTTCCTGCTCTCAACATACGCAAATGTTCTCACTGCTCCTATATCCCACCACAATCAGTCTAGCATTCTGATTCACTCTTATCGAATTTACCAGTCGAATTACTAACGCTGCCGATATCATTGCACCATGCACCTTTTCTTTCTGGGGCTTTCTATGGTTATTTAGCACAGACTGCAAAATTGCACCCACAGTTCCCTCAATCTATACGCCCCCAACCTGTTCTTTCTTTCTACAGACGCTACACTCAGCGGTAATAAACTATTTTACACTGATCACCATTTTGTACTGACAGTTAAACCCACAAAGTTGTCTACAGATCATAAAATACATACTAGATTCACAGGAAATTACAATTGCTGCTACACTCTGACACCGACAGGGAAGCACCGTCAACCTTTTCTGTCGTTCTACAGACACGACATTCAGCGGTAATAAACTATTTCACGCTGATCACCATGTTGCACTGACAACTAAACCTCGCAAACTTGTCTACAGATTATCAAATTCATACGAGACCCGCAGGGATATTGGACCGTGAAACCGATCTCCATCCCGGCAATATATCACCGAGTACCGTCTCGATCTAGTAAACATGCAATTCATATCCCTCACCATACAAAATCATCCCTTTTACACCAGCGAACCGAAGTAACTCTCAGAATTGATGTGCAAAGATAGGCTCCTTTCCCCATCTATAGAAACGCCCTACTGTTTCTAGTCGGGGCCTGTTCGCTTGCTTGCCTTTCTCCACCCATCTTCATACTCGTCGATTACAAGAACACACTTATTTTCACGATAATATTATTTCATTATCTCCGTACTTCTCGATAGCAAGCACACAGCAGTAGCCTCCCGATCGCTCATGCAACATAATTCCCAAGATATAGATTCGAAACCGAGCGAGGTATCGCAGTGGCTAGCACACTGGACTCGCATTCGGGAGGACGAGGGTTCAATCCCGCGTCTGGCCATCCTGATTTAGGTTTTCCGTGATTTTTCTAAATCGCTCCAGGCAAATGCCGGGATGGTTCCTTTGAAAGGGCACGGCCGACTTCCTTCCCCGTCCTTCCCTAATCCGATGAGACCGATGACCTCGCTGTCTGGTCTTCCCCAAACAACCCAACCCCAGCCCCATATAGACTCGAAATTATTTCTCTACAAAGCCGAAACTTCAGCTATGTGGAGCGTCCTCTAGACCACTGAGTAACTAGAAACAAATAGAGTAAACTGATATTTGCCCTCTGGAATACCGAAGTCGGTGATGTAACAGATTCTAGATGATCAATATTGTTTACAAGTCAACTAAGGTCTTTCCCATGTCTAGAGACATGGCCGGTGCTGAACTTAATGTAAAATTCTTCGCACTGTCAAGTCTGTTGCTTAATACTACAATACACGGGCGGTGTCTTTTCCACCACATGCGTGCATTGGCTACCATATAATGATTGAGTGACATGGCTTGTTTGATTTGTGGAAGAAGTTTTGGGGGTTTCTAGCAGATAAACAGCGATGAGTGCAAAATTAGGAATAACTCGAAATGGAACCCGGAGCCATCATCTATTCCATCACTGTAACATATGAGTTTAAATGTAGAGGTCGTCAGTCACTTTCAGATGGTAGTTTGGAGCTCTTCACAACGCTGCCAAACTCTTCTACTTTCCTTATGTTCTAACTGTGTTTTATTTAAAAATCATCCAGTGTTATGCTACCCGCCATAAGAGTATGATTTACACGGTGTGATGTCTAGTTTTCTGTGAGAGGTCGTCGATCAGAGCGTCTTAATGTCAGTTTAGAATCTGACACAGACCTCGAAGTCGTGGCAGAAAACGAAATGTTTGGCAATGTACAAAAGCATGTTAGAAAACAGCGTTTGAATCGGGACCCGAGCGAGCGTCTCGTACGATAATTCGCTTAGAGTATAGGTGATCAAACTTGAAAGTGGTCTCTGCGGTGTCTGTATATTTAATATGATCGTGTCCACATAGGCAGCTGCAGTTTGAGGTGTCGGACTTTGTGAACTGGTTGGAATGCCTGGATGGCTGCACGCTACGCTATTCTGGAGAAGTATTGTGAAATCTCTTTCTTCACGCTGGAGGCCCATCGTAGCTATACGCCATTGCGCCCTTATCGACGCCTAGGTGACTTGTAAATAGGATGAGCTCTTATAGTTCGGAATTTTTATATGTTGGGATGGCTATAGAATAACGAAGATAGCAAGTTGCGGATCTGTAGTACTTGTATTTAGTTTGGGGACGTACCACATTGCGCGCATTTCCACCGAATGTTCAAAATACGGTCCTGTTGCAGTAACTCAGCTCAATCTGTTTCTATACGGGTTGCAGAAGGTGTTGGATATGTCTTTCTCTGACTTAAATTGGAACTAGCACTTGTGGGAAGCTGTAGAAATGGTTGCGACTGCAAGATGTGTAGGGAGTGATTAAAACCAGGTTGTAATTTTACTGTAGCAGACAGGTACGAGGAAGGTGACTCATTTAGAGATATGAGAGTGCGTGAAATATGATTGACTTGTGGGTGTGAGCCTATGCAAGTATGTGTTTCAATGGACGTAATTTCTAACATATAGCGTAACGCTAGTTATCTGGGAAGTTAGTTAATATTTTTCTTCTTATGACCTCAATGTCACATCATCTACCACTAATGTCTGTCATCGCCTATAACTCAGCGGATATATCGCGGAAACTATGATACGGTCTCGAGACAGAATGTGTTGCAAAAACTAGTGAATTATGTAGTTGGGTGCGGTGTGATGGAGTTGCAAATAGCGCTTTCATACCACATTCCTTAGCGGAATCACTTTCAGAGTTCATTTAGTTTATCCCGACATTTCTACGCTCACCGTCACGGTATTTGTCCGGAAAACACCACCGAATTCAAAGGGAATGTCGTACCTCGATTCGTAAAGCGGTAATAGGTTTTAACATGGATACTTGGGTGCACCTGTAGAACGAAGAGAGCTATTGAGAGTAACATGCAGTAGTTGTTGGGATCGGGATTTTTTCTTTAACATCTGCTCGATTACGTCTATGACACGGTGGTATGACTCGCCGGAAGAACGTAAGAGACATGCGCACGCATCGTTGATTTTCGGTCAGTATTATTTGGTATCGTATGCATCCAGTTGTTGACGAGGTAGTATTATATTTAGTATTAGTGCTGGATGGCCCGCATCTCGTGGTCGTGCGGTAGCGTTCTCGCTTCCCACGCCCGAGTTCCCGGGTTCGATTCTCGGCGGGGTCAGGGATTTTCTCTGCCTCGTGATGGCTGGGTGTTGTGTGATGTCCTTAGGTTAGTTAGGTTTAAGTAGTTCTAAGTTCTAGGGGACTGATGACCATGGATGTTAAGTCCCATAGTGCTCAGAGCCATTTGAACCATTTTTTTTGCTGGATGTCTGATATGTTCGCATTTGAGCATCAGGTTTATAAAGTATATGTGTTTGTGTAAAGGAAATGTCTATGTGCTATTGTAGGGAGGGTATGGATTTGACTTGGAGTACTGTGATAGCGAATGTATGGTGAGCTACAACGGTCAACAGAGGGTATTTCCGATACTTCGCTCATTGCCGAATACCGTTCAGTTGAGACCGTGATCGTAACATTTAATTGTAAGTATAATGGTAGAAAATATATGTGAGAGATTTTCTAGAATGTGTCGGTGTATGCAAAGTCTGTGGTGGTATTGATTCTCGTCCCCACGTTAAAGGTAGAAGTCTTCCGAATGCAGAGGCCTCTTGGAGTGTAGGAATGTATCAGAGTTAACTTTACCATACTCTAGACGACCGAATAGCGAACTAATACTTAATATGTGTTGTGCGGCTTTCGTGATCAAGTGTAACTTTGAGAAGATGGTATGTTTGCGGTGGAGCGTTATTCCCCCCATTTAAATTGTTCGGTCGACTGCTTCTGCACATTTGGCGCCTTTATTTAGTTCAGGGAAGATCGATTGTGGTGTGTTAGACACACGCTTGCCTGTTCTCTAGACATGGGAAAGTCGTTAGTTGACTTGTAAACAATATTGATCATCTGGAATCTGTTACATCACCGACTTCGGTATTCCAGAGTGCTAATATCAGTTTACCCTATTTGTTTCTAGTTACTCAGTGGTCTAGAGGACGCTCCACATAGCTAAAGTTTTGGATTTGTAGAAAAATAATTTCGAGTCTATGTCTTGGGAATTATGTTGCGTGAGCGATCGGGAGTCTACTGCTGTGTGCTTAATATCGAGAAGTTCGGCGATTATGAAAAAATATTATCTTGAAATTAAATGTGTTCTTGTAATCGACGAGTGTGGAGATGGGTGTAGAAAGGCAAGCAAGCAGACAGGTCCGGACTAGAAACAGTAGGGGGTTTCTATCGATGGGGAAAGGAGCCTGACTTTGTACATCAGTTCTGAGAGTTACTTCGGTTCGCTGATGTAAAAGGGATGATTTTGTATGGTGAGGGACATGAATTCCATGTTTACTAGATCGAGACGGTACTCGGTGATATATTGCCGGGATGGAGATCGGTTTCACGGTCCAATATCCCTGCGGGTCTCGTATGTATTTGATAATCTGTAGACAAGTTTGCGAGGTTTAGTTGTCAGTGCAACATGGTGATCAGCGTGAAATAGTTTATTACCGCTGAATGTCGTGTCTGTAGAACGACAGAAAAGGTTGACGGTGCTTCCCTGTCGGTGTCAGAGTGTAGCAGCAATTGTAATAGTTAATTGTAGTTATCCTGGATTTCCTGTGAATCTAGTATGTATTTTATGATCTGTAGACAACTTTGTGGGTTTAACTGTCAGTGCAAAATGGTGATCAGTGTAAAATAGTTTATTACCGCTGAGTGTAGCGTCTGTAGAAAGAAAGAACAGGTTGGGGGCGTATAGATTGAGGGAACTGTGGGTACAATTTTGCAGTCTGTGCTAAATAACCATAGAAAGCCCCAGAAAGAAAAGGTGGATGGTGCTTTGATATCGGCGGCGGTAGTAATTCGACTGGTAAATTCGATAAGAGTGAATCAGAATGCTAGACTGATTGTGGTGGGATATAGGAGCAGTGAGAACATTTGCGTATGTTGAGAGCAGGAAGGCTATCACGTTATGTCCAGAGGAAGACTGGATTGGGCGATATTTTCGTAAACAGGTTCTGTTAAGGTAGGAATTTTCGCGCATACAAGCTAAGACAACAAGAAAGGAGGCATTAACTATTTCTGGGGCACTAGAAAATTACGAAGAGCTAGACTTGGCTGATATTTTTTTTTTCAAAAATCCATGTGACGTAAGAGTAAGATTGAGAATGTTTTAGATGGCGAGGTGTCAGTCAAGCTGGGGGCGGGTACGCGCAGCGGAACCCGTGTGTCAACACGCTCTGTGTTATTCTGACTTCAATGGTAAAGACAAGTGGCGCCTGGAGATGCCTCAAATATGAGACTGGCGTGAACGCGCTTTGGAATGCTATGACATCAGTATAACCGTGACTGTATGGAGGGATGCAACTGTCGCCGGTGTTCGACGCCGCCGGCTCGGGGACTATGGCGGAGCGCACGGGACCCGAGCTGCGGCCGCCTCACTTCGCGCGAACCTAAATGGACGTCTGTGTGTGCTTTGACAGCTGACGGCCCCGTCGACTGCAACTGCGCTCTGTAAATATGTCTTCGCTCCCGCCCGATCGCTTCATCATAGGCATCTAGGTTAACACGTATTTGGATAGGAATTTCTCAGAAATGAAGTGTGAATGAGATGTCGCCACTTGCGGATCCCGGGCGGGTGCCTGTGCATGGTTTGACAGCTGACGGCCGCGTCACGTCGTTGGGTTTGTCTATGCGCTCTACTGGACGGGGGTTGGTGGAGGGTACTTGCAGACATTGATTGAATTATTCTGCGAGGCTGTGTAGGCTGTGCTATGAGTTATTTGGACAGTTTACGAATACTGAGCATGTTTAGACATACCTGTGCCGAACTATTTAGGAGGAATATGAATGTCTGTAATTAAATTATTTGCGTAAATTAGGATTTGTTTGTGCGTCTGCAGATTGTGTATTGTGATCGCAAGCATAAGATGGAGAGCGTTTTTCCTCAGTGTGATAAATATTTTCGATCTCTAAATAAAATGTTCGAAAGTAAATAGAGTGGACTCCTTCCTTACTCTCCCCAGCAGCCTAGCGCAGCTTGAGTAGTTTTAGCATAATTCTCGCTCCTACAGACCACCATCTGGGATTAGGTCATAGGAGGGTTGACAGTACGATCTGATGACAGTAATGTGTACCTCGTGGTGGAGACACCGCCTATAAAATAAAGACTTGTGTTCAGATCTGTTTTCCCATCAATTCGCCCCACCATCTTGGTTGACGTCATGTGCTGTGCGCGTTAGTACAGGTTACTGCACATTAGTGCGATTAGAACAGGTTATGGTCCGATACTGCACGTTAGCCCGCCAACTGGATCAGTAAGGGGGTATTAACTATTTGATTCCAAGTCCAGGTGGGTGGGGCACTGGTGAAAATTGATTCCAATTCCTAGGTTCTATGAAGTCAAATCACGTGACTATTGCAGTAGCCAATAGCAGTGCAGCATTCTAGGGGTGGGGTGTGCTAGGTCATGAATGAAAACTGTGCTGATAGTGGGAAAATGTGGAACTTCTCATTTGATCATTGAATATTGAAATTGTAAATTGACTTATTGAACATGATTAAAATAGAAATGTAATTAAGTACTCAGGTAATTTATAGATTAGATGAGTGATGTGGGTATTACTTTAGTTAGCATATTTACAGAAGACTGTCTGGTGCGAGTATGGAGGTGGCAGCAGAGGGTGTGTGATGTAAGCGATCGGACGCCCGCAGGCTGGTGGTGAGGTGGGAGAGAGACGAGAGGATCTTGTGTCATCATGCGACTTCACGGTAGCGCCGTCTGGTGGTCACGATATGAACTAAGTCAGTTGGGCTCTGGAGCTCGCGGTGAACACAGTGTGTGCCATCATCTTGAAAACTGGTAGTTGTGTCATGCTCTGATGTCAGGATAGCACCCTCTGGTGCCAATGATATGAACTAAGCCAGCTGCGCTGTGGAGCTTGTGGTGGATAGATCGGGTGCAGCCATCTTGAGTGATGGTACTTTTGTCACGATCTGACATCACAGTGCCGCCCTCTGGTGGCGACGATATGAACTAAGCCAGTTGGGGTCCAGACCCAGTAGAACACACATGCTTGAAATTGATTAAATAATAAAGACAAGTACTTTTTTCCCGCTATTTTCTTTGCTTAGCAGAGATAACCGGGGTGTGATGCATTATCATGTTGGAATTTGAACTTCGCGCCATTTTTCTGGGCGAGGGGGGCGTGGCACTTTCCTGCCGAAATTCAAACTTCCCGCAAAATCTGCCATCTTGATTGACGTCATCGTCGCCATTTTCGATGACGTCATCGCCGCCAGCTTGGATAACGGTACTTTGGAACAGAACCGGCCTAGCCCCAATACTTTCCAGTACTCCTTTTACGTACAGCAGCTGAAATTCGTTCTTTGTCTCTTCTCCTTCATTGTCTTCCTCTCCAACGGGCAGCCGCTACAGAGCATCAGCAATATAATTCTCGGTCCCTGGAATGTAGCATATCTGGTAACTAAATTGTTGCAGGAACATTGCTCAGTGTATCAAACGGTCGTTTAGTATTCTAGAGTCTTGCAGAAAGCTAAGGGTCTTATGTTCGGATAGCACTGTTACCTCTCTACCTACCAAATGCATATGGAACTTTTTGAATCCATACACGACTGCAAGCAGCTCCTTCTCTGATGTGCTGTATCTGCATTCGTGTTTGTTGAGCATGCGGCTGGCAAAAGCCACACTCCAATGTTCTATCTTCCTGTCGATTTGTTTTTCTTGGAAGATTTCGCAGCCTATCTCATAATCAGACGACAAACAGAACGGAAGTGTCATGTCGGGATAATGGAGCATCTTGCTCGAACACAGTTTATCCTTATGTTCTGAAATTCCTTTTCACATTCTTCGAGCCACTTCCATGATGCGTTTTTCTTTAATAATTTACATCAATCTGGGTTATTCATTCCTCCATCCCCCAAGAATTTTCGATAAAACCAAAATTATACGAAGTACGATTTTAATTGATTTCTGTTGGTTGTTGTTTGGCCTTTTACAATCCGTGGTTGATTTTAGTTTCTCGGTACTCGGTAAAATTCTCTCAGATGTAAGAGTGTGTCCTAGAAACTGAATTTCCGCTCGGACAGATTCGCATTTGGTAATTTTTAACGTCATTCCTCCTCGTCTTAAGGCCACAAGGACTTCCTCCAGTAATTTACAGTGTTCACACCAGGATTCCATCGCTATTAAAATGTCGTCAACATAGATCACCAACTTGCTCATTAATTGTTCTCCTAAGACATGGCTTAGCGCGCTCACAAATACTGCCACTGAAATCGCGAGGCCAAATGGTACAGCCTTAAACTGGTACCTTCGTCCTTCGAATAAGAAAACTGTGTAACGTCTGCTTTCTTCTGCCAATGGGGTTTGCCAAAATTCTGAGTTCAAGTCAATACTAGACATCAATTTTATGTTCCTGATGTTTTGCAGCAGTTCCTCCATATCACCAGACTGGTTGAGTTCTCTCACAATTGCCTTATTTATCTTATACGCGTCGAACTCGATTCTAACCGATTTGTCTTTTTTTTACAATTACAATGGGATTAGAAAATTCGCTCCTACACTGCTCTATAATATCCGATTCTAGCATTTGTCTTAACCTGGCCCCGACGGCTTCCTGATCAGCAACAGGAATTACATAAGGCTTGCACTTAATCGGCTCGTGCGTCTTCTCATTAGTGGAGTATTCAAAGCCTGTTACTTTACCGTGACGATCAGAAAATATGTCCTCATAACGGCACAACAATTCACATAACTCCTTTTTCTCTACCTCGGATAAACTCTCAGCTGCTTCTACCGTTTCCTTTATCTTATCACACATATTGTTCTCTTCATCCCAACCATGTGTAATGATGGTGTGGACAATCTGGTTTTCCCCCGTTAAAATATTCTTAAATTTTGCTTTCCTTTTTTCACCCTCAATTTCAAAATCCAAGCACCTTCCCACGCAGTGAAGCGAAGTTTTATATTTACTTAAGAAATCTGTTCCCAGCACCACATCTTTTACAAGTCCATTCACTACAAAACATCCTACACTAAAATTATTCTCCTCACACTTGAATTCCAAGAACACTTCTTGCCTTATCGGCTTACTTAAACCGCCAACTGCCGTTTGAATTTTTACACTGTTTACAGGTAGTAATACTAATTTCTTATTCTTTATCCTATGTACAAAATCTTCCGACACTGCTGACATGCTACTTCCAAAATCGAGCAGTGTGTCTACTTTCTCGTCATTAACTTTAATTTCAATGATAGCCTGAACATTAATCATTTGTTTTCGCTCTAAACACTATTCCCTCAATAAATCATTCTCTATGTCTCAGCCCTTCTCTTCCATCTCTAGAGTACACATATTCTGCTCGATCCACCCCCCCCCCCCCAATTTCGTATTCATCCCAAAATAATTCATTAAATGCTTCTTTTGCCCCACTTTAATTTTTTCTGCCTTCTAGACCTCTCGCTGTCTTAAACTTCTCTCGAGTCCACAAATGAGGCAATAACGATCGCCAATCAGTTACAGTAAAATCACATTCCTCCTTAAGATACCATTCTGTCCAAATATCACCTTCTATAATAGAATGAAACTCACTGTATTCTCCCTTAAAATTATCGGCATTAGTAGCTACAACATCATTATCATGAAATAAAGCATTACTTTTTACTTCCACGTCATTACAAACACCTTCACAAACAGCACTTTCAACAGCCGCTGATACATCATACAACTCGCTACATAAAACCTCATTTACCTCCGTCGACAAATCACCAACATGAGAACCGTTCATAGTTTCACCATCCTCTGCCGTTACATCGCATAAATTGTAGGTACAGTGTCATGCTATTTCAGAATCAACAGTACCATTAAATTCCGCTCCGTTTTGATTTAAACCTGAGCATAGTACCACTCTCTCTCTCCTACACGCTCCTACGCCATATTAATTTCAGATCGCACGTCAAATTCAGATCCACATTCATTCTCAAACAAACATTCAAGATCCACAGATCCATCTTGAATTTCGGGTTCACCTCCATCAGACTTCCTCTGAAGTATCAATATCAGTAGCTTCAACTTTCGTAACCTCAGCACATCACACACAAATTCATCAGCAGGTGACGAGACTAATGCTACGCTGCCATTATTAAGCTCCTTAACTTTCGCCATCACAGTATCACCTGAAACATCATCACCATCATCACTATAATCGTTACCGCTGGTTAGTGCTTCTTTAGAATTTTCTAGACCATCTAATTCCACCAAATTCAGCTTAACCTCAGCCTCCTTTTGGCACATAGAATCTTCTATTTATTAACTTTCACACACTCTTTTGTCTCATATTCATAAAACAAATCATTTAGACCTAAATCGTCGTCAACGCCTTTATCGTTATCTTTCATTATCGTAGGATTATGCCTTTTACGTACGGTCTGGTTTGAAAATTTACCAATTTGATTATCATCTCTTATTAATTTCATTTCAATATTCTGACACCTTTCTGCCGATTTATTAACACCTATCACATTCCCGTTTACTTGCGTCCTATTCATCGCTGGTTTATTTTGCCATCTCCGGACCTGAGATGCGGCGAAACTTAGTTTCCCGATCTCCCATTACGCTGGTTCATTTCGCCAGGTGCCGGTCCCTCAAATCTACGTTCTTGGTGTCGGTCCCTGTCACGAAAGTATCCGTTCCCATTACCCCTTTGAAATTCATCATTGGGTGTGTTCCTGTTACCGTTTTCCTTATCAAAACTGCTGTTTGCCTTCCGTTGATAACTTCCCAGATGTCTCTCATAGTAATTAATCGGGCTGTAGTTAGGATCTCCACTCTGAAAACTATTTGTCTGCTTACCTGGCGGTTTAAATTTCAACGCCCGTTCTAATTTTTCTACAAAGTCCAAAAATTTGTCTATTGAGTTGCTAGGACTGTGCACTAGATACCACTGCAACGTCGTTATTTCAGTAACCACTCCCAATGGACGTTTCACATGCATTAATCTCGCTAGTTCGCGTTTAAAAAATTCTCGTATCGACCCGTTCCCGTATTTAAATGTTGGCTCGTTCAGAAACTCATCTTGGTGTCGCGTTTGCTTCGCTTCACTCTAGAACTTGTTCAGGAAACTGCTTTCAAATATTTCGTAGGTAGTGAACGTATGACTGTGTATATTTGCCCACGATTGCGGCTCACCTTCCAAATGTCTTTTCACGAATTTTGTCTTCGCCTCGTCGGACATTCCCGTTATAAAACCATCCCTGCATGCTGCTAGAATATTTACTGGGTGATATTTTCAGTCGTCTTCAAAACATTTGACCGATCCTGAGTCAACCACGGAACACTGATCACTGTAGAGGTTTGATGTGCAGCTAAAGAATTCAATTCGCTTCTTATTTCATTGACCCGCTTTTTAACTTTACTATTTTCCATTTTAATGCCAGCTTCTACTTGTTCCTTTATTGTATCTACTTCTTTCTCCCCTTTATCTATTCGAACGGATAAGTTGCTAATAGCCTCTGCCGTCTCAGCCGTTAGAGCATCTTGCCTACTCATACAATTTCTTACGTTGCCTCCCAGATCTGCCTGCAACTTCTCCACCTTATCACTGAATTTTTTTCTCCGCTTGATCTACCTTAGAGTCAAGTACCCCAACTTCATCAGAAATTTTGCCCATTTCATCCCGAATGGTTTTTAATTTTCCGTCTATCAATTCCTCGATTCCACTAGCAATTTTACCTACTTCGTCTTTCATAACCAAAGCTATTTCGGATTGAACCGAATCAATTTTTAAATTTACGTCACCCATATCGGTTTTAACACAATCAATTTTGGATCCGAATCCTCTTATCATTTGCATTAATTGTGACATCATGTCTCCCCTAAATTCATCTCCCTGGCCCGGTTTCGGACTATTTGCCCTACTAAATTCACCGCCGATCACGCTCTACCGCTCCGACTTCGGGTTAAGCGGCTCGCTAGTATTTTCGGACGCACTCAAACTGGCCGACTGCTTAATATTAGCGACGTCTGTTATTGGCGATTGAACCACAGAATCATACATAATCTCGCTATCAGCGCAGGTACTTAGCTTTGTCGTGCTGGATCCTTCGGCCACGGTATTGCTGACGTTGTTGCAGTTGAAGCCGACGCTGAAGATCTCGTACCCTCTGCTGTGGTACTAAAACCGCCACTGCGCGAGGAATCGCCGTTGAAGATGCGACTGCTGGCTGGAACCACGTGTTTTCGATATCGCCTCTTCTTCCACGTTACTTTTTTTTATCACTCCTAACCACTGCTAAAACTCGGTGCACACAACTGTTGCAAAAGTCGTAGCTCAGAGCCCCCACACAAACTGCCTAAACTGCCACAGACTTGGTACCTAGGTCACAGAATGTAGTTAACTGTGAGAATTACAATTGTAATTTTACAACTATTAAAGAAAGCTAATATTCCGTCCTGAACCGATCTCACATTTAACTTTTGCGAGAGGTTCTGCCCATCGAAGTTCAGATAATAATTTTGGAAACACTTTACAGAATTCGAATCCAATTCTAAATTTTCCAGAGTTCATATTCCTCAACTAACACTTTCCAAAATCCAATCCTGTTCCAATACTTTGCACGATTCGTATCCCTCAACTAACACTTTCCGAATCCCTACCCCAGACGAGCCTCCAATTGCGAGCTAACATCCCATAGATCTTTGGGCTCACATGCGGTTCCTCTTTGTCGAAATGTCTTGGCTCAAACTCGTCTAGGGGTTGAATCGCACGTGTCGCATTACACGCCCTAAATTAGACACTTGTGACCCTTTGGTTCAATTGTCTGGCTGACGGCAATTTTGCGAAATTGTATGAAATAAATTAATGTAACATAAAATAACAGTAATAATAATAATATTGGGAACTAAATTAACGCCCCATAAATGATGTAGGCCACACAGTTGCGATTTGGTTTGAACACTGTTTATTCGGAAAGAAAACTAACAGCAAAAATGGTCGTATTTAGAATTACTATTACGCTCGAGCACATGTCCATTTGACACAGTTCGACCATTCACAATCTCATTGTGAAACCCAAGTCCAATACTCCACCACGGTATTTACACGAAAAGTTAAGAGTTCACACCAAGTGCACGGTTGCTCACCGCTTAGAGCCTAAGTCTCACGATATCACACAACGCGAAACTTTCTAAGTCGTGTCAATTCCTAGCTACCTAAGACCGACTGTCCCCTTTGGTGTCTCGACCAGAACTGCCCTCTCCCCCTCTCCGACCGCGTTTCCTGCGTGCCGAACATCTTCGCTCAACTGACTAGCGCAGTTCCCTTTCCTGAAGCCGTCCATCTGATTGGCTACAGCTTATTCGACATTACTTTACATTTGAACATATTTAAATAATCAAAGCTTGACCACTTTCACGTTCGAATTAAAATAACAATAATATCCATTGTTAAATTCTTTTACATAAAACAAATACAATTTCCTTCTTAACTTTGAATGCCATGGCCAGTAGTCTTGCACCAGTGTGCTATCTGATTACTAAATAAAGAACAAAAGCAACTATTATGCACTAAACTTTGCAACAAATATTCTATTACCTAATGATTCAATAATGTGTCATGCTGTCATCGTTCAATGTGTTTTGTGTGGAGGAAATGATGATCTGATTCTTAATTGAAAATACTGATAACTTAAATTTACTATATCTTTTAAACACATAAAGTTACGTAATTGATATTTACAACGTTTGTCATTTTAATGATGCGCTTCTGTATGAAATGTCGTTCGTTAAGATCGACCAAAGAGTCCAGGTTTTAGCATTCAGATCTTTGTTACAAAACTTTATCAGTAAATACTGAACTATTATACAGTAAATCCTAAACTGTTATAGATATGCTCAATATTTAAGTTTTAGTGGGATCACCATGAAAATTTGTGGAGGATGGCAGATTAAAATTACTCTGGATTGATTCCCTGCACTACTACATAATTAAATATTTTTCATAAATGTTTCCCTTTATGGCCGATCTTAGATCCGCTATATTTAACACTGCTATGTCTCCTTGGCCACAAAAGACTTCTACTGGGTTTCCCTGTGATGTAGGTTCCCGTCTGTCTCACTCGCACACTACAGCACTTAGGCTTCTATAGACAGTAGACGCCTTTGAGTTTCCCCATCTTGTGGTGAATCTGAGCCCTTTGTGGAATCCAGTCCTGGACGACAGGGTTCGTTTCACAATTTCTGAAGGCTGATTCTTTCGGCCATATACTTAAATGTGAGCGAAATGCTCGTTAACTCACAGTGAGATGTAAAGTTCACCTGAGACTAACATTTCGCATTAAAGCGACCTTTTTGGTGATACTTTAATAGTTATATACAGCTAAATTTCCTCCCTACATAGGTGTCTAGTGATGTAGAAAAGCTGTGTCCATACAAAACAGACGTAGGTTTTTGTTAGACACATGAACTTACCGATCTTTGACCGCAGGTCACAACCAACGAATATGCTGCAAATAGATTGGGTTTTGCGGTATGTGTTGCTTTACTGGACAATTATGTAACGCAATTGTTATTTTTGTACATATATACAGCTGCATTTACTGCTTATGTAGGTGCTTTGGGGCAGAATGTAATGGTATGTGTACAAAAAGAGATACAGATTATTATGAACTGCAGAGGATAGATGATTATTACAGGGACAGAGAGCTGACAAAGGACATAAATACACTGATGGAAAAAATTGCGACACCAAAAAATAATTAATGCAGAGTAATGAAATTTTGGGAACACATTTGTCTATGTAACACATTTAAGTGATTAACATTCCAAGATCATAGGTTAATGCAAGCACAAGATAAGACATTGCAAATGTGAAATGCAGGTACATTAATAACTGGTGTAACTTCCAGAATGTTGAACGCAAGTATGCAAACATGCATGCATTATCTAGTACAAGTGCTGGATGTCAGTTTGTTGAGTGGAATTTCATGCCTGTTGCGCTTGGCCGATCAATACAGGGGCGGTTAACGTTGTTTGTGACTGAAGCTGGAGTTGTTACCTGATGACATCCCATATGTGCTCGATTGGAGACAGATCTGGTGATCAACCAGGCCAAAGGACATGTCAACACTCTGCAGAGCATGTTGATTTACAACAGTGGCATGTTGGCGAGCGTTATCCTGTTGGGAAACACTCCATGGAATGCTGTTTGTGAACAGTAGCACAACAGGTCTAACCTCTATAGATTAGATTAGAGATGAGATTTACTTTCATTCCAATTGATACATAGTGAGGAGGTCCTCCAGGATGTAGAACATGTCAGAAAAACAACAATACATGACAAATATTTACAACTAAAACAAGCTAATGTACCATGTATATATATATATATATATATATATATATATATATATATATATATACACTCCTGGAAATTGAAATAAGAACACCGTGAATTCATTGTCCCAGGAAGGGGAAACTTTATTGACACATTCCTGGGGTCAGATACATCACATGATCACACTGACAGAACCACAGGCACATAGAAACAGGCAACAGAGCATGCACAATGTCGGCACTAGTACAGTGTATATCCACCTTTCGCAGCAATGCAGGCTGCTATTCTCCCATGGAGACGATCATAGAGATGCTGGATGTAGTCCTGTGGAACGGCTTGCCATGCCATTTCCACCTGGCGCCTCAGTTGGACCAGCGTTCGTGCTGGACGTGCAGACCGCGTGAGACGACGCTTCATCCAGTCCCAAACATGCTCAATGGGGGACAGATCTGGAGATCTTGCTGGCCAGGGTAGTTGACTTACACTTTCTAGAGCACGTTGGGTGGCACGGGATACATGCGGACGTGCATTGTCCTGTTGGAACAGCAAGTTCCCTTGCCGGTCTAGGAATGGTAGAACGATTCCCTGTTGTGATGCATTACTGCTTTGGACACACACACAGAGCAAGTTGTATTTTGCAAGAGGTTTCATGTGGAAGGCGATGCTGAATTAACCACCAAGGTAAATTCTAGCAAAGTGCACTCGATTCTTTCCTACATGAACAAGTGGATACTTGCTTACCTCATATCTTCTAAAACTGTATCGATGTCCCTAGTCCCTACTGAATTTCTGATCAATAGACCATAGCTTCCAATGTGCAATTTAAAACAGTGAAATTTGAAGTGGCTTTTGGGAATGTTAAAACAATGCTTCAGAATGTTTCAATACTTGGGATGCCATATAGTTAATCCAAACCAAAATAAGAAAAAGTTCTTTACCACAGTCAATGTTATGTGTGAGCCAGTTTAAACTCATAAATCATAGTAATGATCAGAGAATCTGATTACAACACTTTGAGTACCACAATATTCACAAAATAATGTACAGTATCTGTTTCCATGTTCCTGCAGTTGAAACTACTTTTCCATTAGTCAAAATTAAACTTGAAATCATTTTATTAAGTAAAATGAAGCACTCGTGATTAATACAGGCTCATGTCATGGACGGCATAGCTAGACTGTGTTTAGCAGTGTCTTGTTGTTCCCCACTTGCTTTTTATAACTGAATCAGCATTGCCATATAGGTGTCTTAATCAGTTGAACATAAAATTTTTATACTGGACGTTATGCATCTTAACAACACGTCTGATGAGGGATTACATATGATCTGTTCGCTCAAGGACAACTTAGCGCATCTGCATTGCTTTCCCATATTCCTAGTCCATACAGCATTACCATGTGTTACTTGTAGAGTGGTTAACCCGTCTTTTCTACTGGCTTGCATTGCTAGAACTGTGTATGCAGTTGTACATGATACTATAACTCATAGCCCGTAAAGGGCATAAAAGTGGTAAACACCTACATTCTTTTTATCTTTCAGTTCGTCAGTCTTACCCAGTCGTATTAAGTCTGGAATCTTACGATTAAACGTTCACTCATATTTTCCAAATATAATTTAATGTTACTCTCAGTAATAACTCGATTTAAATTTTCATCTGCTTTAATGTATATTTTAGAGTTATTTTTCTGATTTTTTAAACCTCATTTACCAACATAAATTTCTATAATTTCTGTCACAATGTAATTTATTATTTTTTGGGTGTGACATTAGGAGTTAAAAATGTTGTAAAAAACTAACTGTTGCAACACATTTACTATTTCATATAGGCACAGTTAATCATATATACGGAATTCATGAACTACTATAAACTGAAATTACCAACTCATTTATTACTAATACGTTTTTACTAATTTAACTAGCCACAAAATAGATAGGCTTCCAAAAATAAGAATTCAAAATAAAAAATAAACATGAAAGCTTTTACCTAATTCAATTCTATTTGCTATAACTGTCCATGTGGCTATGGAAGACAAGTTAATACTCAATAACGATATTTTGCTCCAGGATGGTTTAACTGGAACAAATTCAATAATTTACACATTTATTCTCTACGTTTGTTCAACCAAATTATGAAAAGCTTATGTAAATGAATAAAAAAGTTGACCACAAAATCAGTGAGAACATTAATATCTTTATTGAAAATAACCATGAAATTATACCCTTAGATGTATGTGAAATTAGTTCAGTAGCTTTTTTTGATGCTTTCATTTTCAAAATCAAGATGTAATTTGAGAATATTATGCTAGAAGTAGCAGAAAATGAGACTAGTATTAATGTATCTATTAAAGCTTACTTATTTTATGAAAAATATCAGGCACATCCATTCAAAATTACTAAACATTAATAAGTACAGCACATTAGTCTTTTATTTGTTAGATGAAAATAACTCACAGTATTATTGGATTAAAGATATATCACATTGTTTTTCAAATGAATTACAAAAATTGAGCATTCATTGTTTATTTGTGTTATTTGTGAACTACATTTTGAGAATAAGGAAAACTTTAGAATACCTTTCGAAACTATGACTTAATAAACCATTAAAACTTGAAATACCAGTTAAAAATTCATTTTAATAACTATCAACAACAACGAAAATTCCATTTGTTATTAATTTTGATTTTTAATGTCTGTTTTTTTAAGAAATATATACTTTTCGACCCGAATCAGAAAAATTCATACCCAATGAAAATAAGGAAGTTAACCAAGTGGTTATTGTTTTTATATTAAATGTGTCAATGTATATATATTTGGAATCAATGTAGAATTTGCAGTAAAATTACATGATGAACGTAAAGAATTACTATTAGCTCCTGAAACAAAAATTTGTGTAGCACTGAAGGAAAAAATATTAACTACTTTGAACGATGAACATAATTATATCATTCGGTAGAGAAATCTTAAAAAAACATGAGTCTCTTGGAATTAAGATAACACATGAAGTTTTAAAATTTAAACAATGGAACTGGTTGATATGTATATTGATTTGAATACAGAAATAAGGAGCAAAGGGAAGTTAATGAAAAATTCAATATCTGGAATAACAATGGATATTATAAGAAACAGAGTGGATATAAAATTAGTGTCAGATGACAAAAAGAGTGGAAAACTGGTAGCAAAACTAAATTTGAAATGAAGAATAAAATTACTGAAAATCTTGTTGTGTTTCATATAAATGAGACTTTACTAAGATTTAATAAGCCTATTTATACTGTAATGAGGATACTGAATTTATCTAACCATTGATGTATAATGGTCACTATAATAATATGAAAACATAGTATTCAGAAAAATTGAACTTTGCTATCAAAACATATACCAAAAATGGGCAATTTTATTGCTGCACATGTGATGAGCATTTTTGTTGAATTTTACGATGTTTTGATAAAATCACATTTTTATATATCTTTTCCTTTTTTGACTATGTTTTGTTAAATTTAGTGAAATTTTATGGTATTTCGAAATGTGTTAAAAGTGCACTATCTATTACTGCCTTTGAAAGTAGACACCAGTGTTGAGCACTACCTGTTTCCAACAGTGTGGATATTATATGATGCCCTTAGTACCACAAATTGTTTTGTTCATGTTGTGCCACAAGTTTCTCTTCTCAGATATTCAGTATTTCCTCATTAGTTACATGATCTACCATTCACATCTTTACCATTCTTTTTATGTAAACTGTTTATCATCCATGTTTCACTTCCACTCATGGCTACACTCCAGACAAGTACCTTAAGAAAAACCTTACTAATACTAAAATCAATATTAGTTGCTACCAAATTTCTCTTCCTCAGAAATGCTT
Organism: Schistocerca cancellata; assembly: GCF_023864275.1. Taxonomy (NCBI): domain Eukaryota; kingdom Metazoa; phylum Arthropoda; class Insecta; order Orthoptera; family Acrididae; genus Schistocerca; species Schistocerca cancellata. The sequence continues at coordinate 812,007,259 of NC_064629.1, read as the reverse complement.
TTCTTGCCATTGCCGATCTACATTTCATATTCTATCTACTTTGGCCATCATCAGTTATTGCTGTACTGGCAAAACGCATTTACTACTTTAAGTGTCTAGTTTCCTAATCTTATTCTCTTAGGATCACCGGATTTAATTCGACTCATCCCATTATCCTTGTTTTGCTTTTGTTGATGTTCAACTTATATCCATCTTTCTGTCCAACCACTCTCCCAAGTCCTTTGCTGCCTCTGAGAGAATGATAATGTGATCTGCAAATCTCAAAGTTTTCATTTCTTCTCCTTGGACTTCAACTTGGACTCCAGCTTCTTCCTTTACTGTTTGTTCAATATATATGTTGAATAACATCAGGGCTAGGCTAAAGCTCTGACTCGCTCTCTTTTCAACTACTGCCTCCATTTCATGTATATGTTCTATCATTATGATTAATAACTTTAATTTTATACGTTCTTGTGTTAGAATAGAACATCATTTTCAAATTGGCAGATGTATACCGATTTTTGGATGTACCTTTTAATTCCCTAATTCTAACTTTATTACCAATTTATTGTTGTTAGTAGTATAAGTCATTTTTTAGTAATGAATTTGTGTGAAATGTATTTCTAATTTATTCTGGTTAAATTATTAAGTATCATTCTCATACGTTTATGTCTGCATTGTTGTACTCATCAACGAATTTTGTAACTATATCAGTTTTCCACGTTTTTGTGTCAATATCCTACAAATTTATTTCACAATAGATGATTTTGCTTCAGCCTAAACAAAATAATGATTAATATTATATTTTTTATAATCTTTTTAAAAATCGTTATTTTAAAACTATTTTCTGATATCAGATTAAAAACATTATCTAATTTTATAACCATTTCATTGCCTTTTACATCGTTAACTGCAACAATCAATGCATTCCTAGACAGTACATCAATAATAGTTGGTTAATATATGTTACCATTATTAATTTTTAATATTTTGGAATCTGTATCTACTAATTCAGCTTACTGTAAATTATCTATTCCAAATAAAGTATAATCATTTGTTTGATGTTTTTTCTCTTTGGCAGATGTAATTAATTTGCAATAGCTGAACTGAACTGAATTCTTTTTTACTAATTTACTTTTATTTAATTGAAGAAAATAATCCTGTGTTCTAAACCTATAATTTTTGGCTATAATTGTTTGCTTATGACGTGTTTCAATTTCTTTAAAATTTCTAGATGTGCAATATGATTATACATTTATTACACACTTTAATAATGAATTATATTAATTCTAAATTCCTGTATGTACTGTAATTTCATCATGATTGGATGTAATTATTACACTGAAAACTATTAATTTACATTTAGTGGTTCCTATTTTTAGTTTAAAATTTAGTAAATTAGATTTATGTAGCATTAATTATTTATTCCTGGTATTTATTACATACATTTAACTAAATATAAAATTCCTTAAACGAAAATTTTTATTTGTGTCTTAACCACTCATAATAATAATTTTGTATCACTTTTGTGTTATACTCAGAATCATACATCCAGTGAGCATTCCATGTCATACACAAAACTTCCATTTTGCTGTGTGTTATAGACCCTATGTTATAGTTCATAATTAAACGATTCTTTAGTGTGAGAAAGTATCACATTTAGATTTTTTCATCTTTTCATTAGTTGTGCTATATTCACATAGTTATTGATTAATGTTAGGATACTTGTAGATATAGCTTTTCTGACAGGACAATTTCTTTCATTTCGTAAGTACCTTTTGTTAACTACATAATTGTTGTCAGTTGGATCTTTTATTAATATTCTACCCTTAAAATCGATATTGCTTTTAGTTGTTTTTAAATTGTTACTTAATACATTATGAAATTAGTTAATTGCATTTCATAAATCCTTATTTTGATCTAATTTGTATTTAATTTTAGTGTCTACATAATTTCTGTTTTTGATTTTTTTCCTATTTTTGTTTAATTGATTCTTTCTGATTTATAATCTTTTTTATTAGATTGTTAATTTCTGAATATATCCATATAACACATCTAAAATTTTATCAGATGTATAGCTCTTTATAAATAATGTTTAAAGAAATGGACATATGTAACCAGAAATACATTCATTATAATTTTCAAACCTTTTGTCATATTATAGTATAATTAGTTTAATTTCTAACCCATTAAATCTGTTACCACCAAATGAATCAAATTTTATTGCTATTATTGTTGTTGAATTAAAAATACAGTGTGCACTGAGAAGATTAGATGTATCAAAATTTAGTGTTCTACATGTAGTTATTGCTGAGTTTATGAGGAAATTTGTGAATCATGAGAACACCTGTAAAACCTTTAATTCTTAATACAACAACTATTTTTCTATAATGCAGCTACTTAATGCTCCTTTTTTAGTATCCTTTCCTGGATAGTTGGTTTGTATTTTAACAGATCATTTTATTTCCATTTTTGCATCATGAGTCCATAAACCATTAATTCTCTATCTTTTGCTTCTTATTCATAACTGTATTTCAATCGCTATAGTCCCACCAGTTAATCTACCAACTCGCACTAGTAACTCACAAATATGGAGTAATTGCACTTTATTTAAAAATATATAAGACAATGACACACAATAATTATAGAAATATAATTACGTTTTATAGTCCCCAACCATTTTTATCAGTGTCTAAATCAATGTCTAATTATTGTTTACTGTGTGTTAATCACTAATTGCTGTATCTGCCATTTTTCACCTTGTGATGCATCTGGGCTACCCATCATCATTTTCCCTACATCTTGTAAATCATTATCAGCTATATGTCTATTTTATATATCTTTGCGATATTTGTATGCAACATTATGTTGTTTATATGTGTTATCATATGAGATGCTTCCATTTTTTCCACATGCTAATTTATTTTTTGTATAGTACCTGCTCCACAGTAATTATAATCAGGTAAATCAATTTTAATCGTAGTTTATTTATTATTTTTTAATTAATGTTTTCTGATATATTTCGCTCTTCTGAAATGTATATGTTGTACCTCTTGGATTGCTGATAATGAATTCAATAAATTTTCTTCATCACATTTTTGTTATTTCAACTTTTTCATTGTTATAATTACTCTCTCCAAACATCCCTTCACTGGAATTAACCATTAGTCTAGTGATTGTCGATCATCATACACCTATTTATAGCTTTCACAATTCTTCATTATTAAAACCCAGTAACTAATCTCTTGTCTACATATTGATAACTTTTACATCTTTAATGTTTGACCCATTATATTCATCCATTTATATCCACTAATAGACATTATTCCTATGAGGATTATTCTTGTGACATATCAAATTTAAGTGGGTTGTTATTGCTTTATGGTTATTTAGATCATCTTCAGTATGGTCAGTTTTATTCAGTTCTTTCCTAGTTATTAATCTCAATAAAAGTGTCTGTAATGAATTTTTTATCTCTAATAATGAAATCATCCAAATCGTAACTACCCCCTGGCATTTATAAGAAAATACCACCGTTTTTTGGTCTAATACAAAAAATTATATCTTTAGAATTAATGAGATAAATATTTATATTAGGACCAATATGTACAATATTCGGTGAATCCATTAATTGTCCATGGTTAATTCCATTTTGACGTTCCTTCTTTCCATTATCTTCTAATGTTTGTTACAGTTAATGTTTTTACTGGTGAATTAATTGACTGATTATCAGCATTTTTGTGAAATAAATTCTTTTTAGTTGGTATTTTACTTGCTCTTACTGATGTTGGAAACATCTTATGACAATTTCGTAATGTTATAGTTCTGGTTGTTTTTATATTTCTCTGTCATCTTCAATAATGTTTAATGTATAATTATGTAATTCTTCTATTTCTCTTTCACCTCTTGATTAGTAACAATGACAGGCTGATCTTCTGTTTTATATTTTTCATACTTAGTTCTAATTTGTTTCTTCCAGGAATTGAATGCGTCATAGAGCTTATCATTATGTTTTCTGCTTGTATTACCTTTTTAATAATATCAACATTATATTGCTCCAATTTTAGTCACGAGTAAGTTATTGATTGTTTTTGTGTTTAATGTTATACATTACATTATATGGTGTGGTCCATGTTCCATTATACTTTATATTACATACTAAATTATGTTATAGAAAATGTTTTGTTGTATGTCACATTATGCATTACAGTATGTGTTATGTTTTATGGTATAAATGACATTTTATGTATTTAAAAATGCTTTTATTTTATATCTGTATTTGCCACTATTTGATTTTTGTATCATATCTGTAGTTATAAATCTAAATTCTCCATTCTAACAGTTATTAGATGCATTTCCTCATTCATATAATTTTATGTAGCCACCAACAAATTCATTGTATGTGTTGTATTTAAATTTGTTGATGTAGTCTGAGAATATTTTAAAAATTTTAATTATCACTCACTAATTGTTTAGGTATTTTAAAAATGTTTTAGATGAATAAATAGATCTAAATTTCCATGTCATTCCCTAGTAAAATATTCCCTAGAGCAATTTGACTTTCTGGAATACTATAATATATATTAAACAATGAAATATATTAATTTTATTCCACGTTTACTTTCCGTATGTGAAAATATAAATATCCATAATAAACGATATTTTATCTCATCTACTAGATCCAATAACTTCAGAGCAATTAAAATTAGGCAATAACATACCATGTTTATTCTTATGCATTTACCTTTTAACCCTGTTTATGGTTCCTAATTGACGTAGTTAATTAATTTAAATAAAATTTTGGACATTATGAGAGTAAATTATTTCAGTTTATTTGAAATTTACCTCATTAAAAAGTTAATATATCGATCTAAAATGAATTATTAATTTCGCATATTAGATTTCATTTAACATTTTATAATATCTAAAACTAGTTAATTGTGTTGTGCTAACGAAAAAAGTATAACAATGTTTTCTTAAATAGGCATTATTCAAGTTTTTAACATATATAGTAACAAATTATATTGTAAAAACAAAATAATTTTAATACTTGAGGCGGCAATACATTAAAAATAATAGGTAAATATATTAATACAAAGAAAGCAAGTATAAATGCTATATATAATAAATTGTTGATTAGAGTGATAATAAAGCCTGATGTAAACTATTTGCAGATAAAGATGATAGTGTCAGCTACTGGTTAGGCTTTAATAATCTCAATTTTAAAACAAAAACAAAAACTAATTAAGATAAATTTTACCATTGCTGATATAAAGCTAATTAAAAATTCTGAGCATTTTCATTATGAATCTAGTAGTACTGTATTGAAAAACTAACACTGAATTCGGATATCCAATAATGTATGGAATACAGTACCCATTATTTGTTTCAACTCATGATAAAACTTAGAATTAATAATAACTATAACCAAAGAAAATGATAATTTGTTTGATTATGGTGATGCTATTGTAACAATTATATTAGAGTTAATATAATTTCATTTCAAAATTTTTTTTCATAAATGAACTAGATTCAAAGCTGTCAATTTGAATCATTTCTTGTGAATGGAATGACTAAAATAATTTTAATATTCCTAACAAAATTGTAGGAATCCAGTCATACTCAGTTATAGGAGGCTTTTGTTGTTATTTTCACATATGGAACAGTTTTTCATTGTATGATGGTAAAATGAGTGTTATACTTATTGATAATTGTCTTAAAAAGCTGTTCGATGTAATAACTGCTAAGGAATGACCAACTAAAATATACATAGAAAATTAATTCATTAATAATGGTAAAACAAAAATCAAATGAAATATACCATTTCAAGGTTTGAAAATACTTAAAAAAAACCCGAATCATTTTATATCTTCGAATCTCAGGAATTTGCTAGTTTAAATGGTACAAATAATTGTGAGTTAGAAATAACTAATTATTATAATTCAATGGAGTTCGATATGCCTTATTTTTTATTTGTAGTCTACTGAATTGACAGACAAAATAATCGGTTGAATTATTTGTCACTATTACTTGATCATGTAAAATTATGAATTGTCTACCTTAAGAATGGTCAAAGTGAAATATATCACCAAAAGTCATGGAATACCAGTCTGCCTAACATCTTTTAAAAGGTATATGATGAATGAAAAGATTAGTGACATTTCGAAAGAGATGTTGTTGCTAATCTGTATAGTTCTGTAAATAATTATTCCATTTTTTTAAATATCTGTTATGGCATAAATGTTATAGCAACACAAATAAGTGAACCCATACTCCAATATTAATGATGCTACTGTTAATAAACAGATTTCATATGTAATTACGTTTAGTAGAATGTTACCTATGACTTACACATACAATTTGAATGGTATATTTAAAGTAAATAAGTGGATATAACTGTAAAAGAAACAGTTGATATGTTAAATTCATATTTATTTTTGTTACTGAAGTTGTTAAAGTCAGATAAAAATGACTGAAAGTTACTTTCATTTAATTTGGAAATGACATTTCATTTTATTATTTGAATTAAAGAGCAAAAAAATTGCTATTACTTACTTTAAATTAAGTGACACCAATTACTGTGCAAAACTGCATTTCAGATGGTTAACTTCAAATTAAGGTACCTGACATATACATCAAAGAACAGATAAAAGTTATTTGAAAATACTGACTATTCAACCTGTTTTGTAGCATATAAAGCATTAATAGCAATGAGGAACGATAATAAAATGAATGATATTATACATACCTCACACCTGAGATTCAAGTAACAATGAACTAACTAAAGAATAACATATAACAGAATAGTTAAAAACATGTAGTTACCTGTTTACGAGAGATGCTGAAAGTGGTGACCACAGGCATCCAGGCACTGCTGATTTCATGTGGTGACATTACCAGCAACACAATGTAATTCTGCATGTGTGATACTCTTAATTTCTCTAGTAATGCTCCGTTTAAGATCGTCTATTGTGTGAAGATTGTTAGCATACACTTTTATTTTTACTGTGTCTCTTAAGTAGAAATCACATGATGTTATCGTGGGACCCCAGGGGCCAGAGGCCTCTACTGACAAGTCTGTGTTCAGGGAACATGTTGTGATGTGCGCCATACTTCGGTTGGATATGTAAGCGGTTGCTCCATCTTGTTGGAACACTACATACAGCTTCTCTGCAGCTGTTAACTGTGTATAGAAAGAGTCAAATATCTCTAGACATCTGGTATTGTTTAAGGTGTAATTGAGAAATATGGGGCAGTGATGTGCATGCTGGACAATGCACATTAAACATCTCTCTTCTCTGAGCGAACAGTTTCTTCAAACAGAATATGTGGTTTGTCCTGTGACTAGTATCTACAATTCTGGGAGTTTACATAACCTGGCAAATTAAACTAGGCCTCACCTGACATGAAGTAAAGCAAAGGGTTTGAGTAATTGTTAGAAACTGATGTTAACAGCCAAGTACAGTAATGAACTTCCTTTGTCCTTAACCTTAAAGTTCAACTCTTCCATCACATTCACATGATAGGCTTTTAATTTCGTATCTTTTAGTACATAGTGACACAGTGTACGAGATACACTAACCTGCTGTGAGAACCTCCTTACCTACTTGTGGAGATTTCTCATAATTTGTTTACTGTTTCAGGGGTACTCACTGACAGTCGTCTATTCGGCCGTAAATTTTGAATGGATCCTATAGCCCTCCATTTATTGTACAGATCTCAAATAGTGTTGGTCATGGGGAGGTTCTTACCAGGATACTTCACTAGAAGCCGTTCTTTACATTCCTTGATGGAGCTTGTTTTTATGTAGCATTCCACAATATGAATTCACTGTTGTAAGGTAAACTGCCCCATTTCTGCAACAATATGAGTTTCTCCTAACAACTGATTCATGAACACACAGCTCAACATTCCGTAAAATTGGAGTGTAGGCCACTTTCGAGTCTGTGTTGCCATTTCACAAGGTGATTAATTGGTACATGAGGTGTACCGACATTGTGTGGGACACCCTGCATTTTCTTAAATCACTAACATTATTAATGAATATGAGCATTTTCAGACTCTTATGAATGCTTTTAGGCAACAAATGGGCATGATTTGCTCATTTTTTTGAATATCAAGTAAATTATGTTACATTCTGGCTACAATAACAGACTTTTATACTGGTTTTACTGATTTATGAATATCATTCCAACTGGTACTTTGGTGCTGAAAATAAGCAAATGCATATTGAAACTGAAATAAAGTGAGAAATGTCTGTTTTTGATTATTCATACTTTGATTTAATACTCATTTTTATGATAATATGTTGGTTATTAACATCTTTCTCGCGTTATCAATACTACACTATTAATAGTCTTGTGTAGTTCCTCTTATTTTGAACAGCCTTTTATTTTCTAAATATTACATTTTACTGGGTTGCTGCAGTTCTGAGAAGTAATTCGCCCCTTTAACCAGCACTACAGACTACAAAAGCATCGAGTGAGAAGCTATTTCCCATGCAGACATTGGTAGTGGATGGACTACATGGAATGTTAGTGAGTATATGTAAGCGAGCAGTGGGAAAGACTCTTGCTTGATAATCTATACACAGGGGAACCACATTGTGGCAGGAAACTGAGAATTTTCTTTATTAGGTATTAATTGTTAAGATCCACTTCTGATGCAGTAAATGATGGGAAGAACATGTTTGTCATTAAAGTTTTGATACGACAGTGACAAAATGCAGTACACCCATTAAATCTGAAAACAATTGAAAAATATTGAGCTGCTGATCACACACAAATAGCTATGAAGTTTTACAAAATATACATGAGGTATTTGCTGCACACAATCTCATTAATTAGTGACAGAGTGTAATCCGAGGTTGTTTTTTTTAGTAGTTGTCTTATCCATGCTCTCGGTTTTTTGGTATATTTTGTGATGGATTGTCTAACCTAGTTAACTGTAAACTAATTTACGTGTTCACTAATAAAAGCACCATAATGGCATTCTATGTCATATTTAAAATAGATTAGCTACCTGGAATTTATAGACAAAGATTGTCTGCTTGTATCTTCGAATAGATTCAATCCACTACAGCAACTGCTTTAAGGGACAACATCAATGAGAGATCTAAGAACAGGTAGGTCGCAATCTTATGCCTTTATTCGTGGAGGTAGGCCAAGAAAAGATAAGTAAAGTTTTTGCAGTATCGACTGGGAAGTTATGAGCAGTTGTATTTTACGTTACCTATAACACTCTATGGACTCATGGATAAACTGAGAAACTTTTATGAAGTTTTGATACCATGAGGAGAGCTTGCAATATGGCACGCCTTGTGTTGGGAAAGTTTGGCTGACAAACCTGTGTTATGGACAGCACAGGTGATGCAATATAGCATCACCATGATGAGGAAACGTTTTAAAAACCTGTGTTGAGAATAGGAGATTCAACATGGTATCAGTTGAGTCGCAAAGAGAAGCAAGTAGTGAACTGTGAATTAGAAGTGACTGATATCTGTGGTTTGTGGGTAAAAATTTTGCGTTAGGATTTTGGACATCGTGGAGCGTGGAAAGTGTATCGTGAAACATAATAAGTTCATGTTGTGGAGAGTTTGAATAGTTTCCAAGTGCTACAAACATTTGGCTGGTGAAACATAATGAAGGAACTTCAAGAAGATGTTGCAAGGTCGAAGAAGGAAGACAAAGGCAGCAGGCATGGCCATGAAAACCATGTAACCAGAATTGCTGCATGCAGAAAGCACGTGGGAAGAAGTCTGTCACAGCAGCAGCAATGTAGAGTGCACTGGGGACACACATGTAGAGGTTCATAGTTCGACACGTGAGGGTGGTGTTGGAACATTCTTCAACCAAGTATGTCGTCAATTCGGCTGCCACCTCCACTTGGCCTCCTTTTGCTGATGTATTTTTCCATTATTTCTTAGATTAAGCCCAGCTGGAAATTCTTATACGGCAGCTTACCAAATGACAGTTTGTACAGAACAAAATACAAGTATGTTGAACAACGTCATGTCTATTTGCTGGAAGAAAATTTTTCGGTACCATTTGGTGCCCTTCCTGACATCTTCCACGGTTTTCGTGATCATGTCGCTCCGATCAACGCTTCCCGTTGACTTGTTATAATCAGCGGAATGATTCATACGTTTTGCACCTGTTGGGTAGTCCTTTTTAGATGTCTCTTGCATATCTGCTGAATGAAAAGTTGACTGCATGTAGACATCCCTTCTGTCACACCACTTCATAGCCAACATTAACCCTGAAACAGAACTGAATGTCAGTTCTCCCTTTTGCAATTCCTCTGTCATTTTGGGGATGTCTTTTCTGTTGCGCCGTACTGCACCACACGCATTGGTTGCCCACCAACACGAGAGTGCTGGGCTTGTGTACCAATTATCACAAAACAACGTAAGCCTCTTCTGCAAATATGGCTCAATTAGAGTTGCAATTACATCTCCAGAGACCCCGAGATTGTGTTTTGTGACATCTGCGTCACTTCCGTAGTAAACAATGAAGTTCAAAATACAGTTTGTTTGAACTCACAAATCAAAAACATTTTTATTCCAAAACGATTTCGCTTTGGTGGGATACGTTGCTTCGTTTTTAGTCTCCCTTTGACCAGAAGAAGTGATTCATCCACACAAAGGTTTTCAAATGGGTATAAATGCATTTTGTAGAAATACGTAAGTGATCCAAAATTTGATGAAGTTTGAAAAAGTAGTCTGTTGTATTCACAGTATTATCATTGACGTGTAAAAATCGTAGGATAGACATATATCTATCTCATGAATGAAGTAGTGAAAAAAAATCAGAGTTTCTAGAAGTAAATCTTTTGACTAGTACTCCGACAAAGACTTTTTTTTTACTCTTGTCATAATTTGAGGTATAGCTACAAAAATAAAGAATTCATTTGGTGTCACATCTGTTCACTCTTTCTTCGTTCTGCCTGTCAGATGTTCTGAACGTTGAGTAAAATATCTACCTGTTTCGTTAAAAATATGAGCCACAGTTTCTTCACTTACAAGCAAGGAAAGAAAGCTAAAGAAACTTATTGTATCAACTACACTTTTCCGTCCGGAGTCTGTGGACGAAATCTGATGTTATCGTGGTGTTTCTTATTATTTGTCTATACCAGTTTCTGTTTTTTTATGCAAAGGCGTGGTTCCTCCTTCGTTGTTCTCCTTGTCTTCATCAGCTTTTCCCGGGTCTGGCCCTGTTGAAGCAACAGAGAAACCGATGTACCCGAAGACGTCGGTATATCTCAAGTCATTGAATGCCTTGCAGAAGGTGATTGTTGTGCCGAAGCACTTGGCTGTGGTACCGTAACATTGTCAGATTCACTTTCACTGCTGACCTCGAAGTCGCAGTCTAGTAGCAACTTCAAGGCTTCTTCGGCTGAGTAAAACTAAAAACCTTACAAAAAATGAAGCACGTCCAGATGGGAAAAGAGGCGACACAAATTGTACATGTCGACAACAGAAATGTCTCCGCTCGCACCGCACTACTTTTCTGATACGCACATTTTAGTAAGGCACAACGCAAAATTCAGAAAATGTGCAATGAAAAATAGGGTTCGCTATGATTTTGCGTTTGGTGCGTAATTCACAATATGCTGCTGCATATGAAATTTAGCTAACATACTGAATTTTTATTTATACTTGGGAGGAGGTCTCTATCTGTCTCTGATATCGGGAAAATGGATCCTATGTACCGCATCCATTCGCAATCTCACGCCCGCGGGAATAAAATATTTACAACATTCCTCATATATCCTAAATCGCTCGAGACATCGAAACCAGATTTCGGCGAATGATGGCACTCAAGGAGGAGAGTCCACTGCCAGTTCATTAACACTGAAATTTCTTGTCTATTACGATACATCAGAAGTTGTACTTTCTGTTTTAGTTTTTTCATTCCAGTTACTGTAATTCTTTAAGACTAATAGACAGCTAGTGAAACAAGAGTTTCCTAGTATACAAATAAATTTTTCATAAGCTGTTAAGCTTTCTGGTCGCTAATTACTTGTTTAATGAGACACTGTTTCAGAATTCTGCCACAATAGCTGTTGCAAAAATGAGTTTGTGCAAATTATACTGTGTTTTGGCAAAAATAGTACAGTTAAACCTGTCAACAACAGGAATGTGTCCGTTTTCACAAATGGTGACGCATCTTCGAATGAGAAAACGTTAACAATTCGCAGAAAAATAAATCACCAATTCTGTTGGAATTTGGATCGAATCCCATAACTCATCGTATTTTTAACACTGAACGACTGGAATGGAAACTTACCAAAGGATTTTATTCCTTTTCTTCATCTGAGCAGTATTTAAATAATGACGAGCATACCATTTAGGCGAAATGACATGCACATGACAGATGCCGGCTACTCATCTACGCCTTGCCAAACAGACAATGTGTGGACCGCCAATAAAATAGTTTTTACTGGGAAAAATAAGCAATTGATACGTGGCGCACAACACAGTGGTCAGTGTATCGTCAGCAGCTGAGAATACGCGCGACAGGAATGCGGAAGCTAGCTTTGTGAGAGGACGTGTTACGAGTTCACGTCATTCGAAAGACATTGTCATGTAATTAGATGTGCCTCTGTCGGCAATACATTTCAACAAATTAACTATACCATATCAACACTCTCTTTCAGGATACATATTTTCTGAATAATACCGACTACTACTTCATTTGTGTAGTCTGTTGTATAACTAGTTTATTAATGCTGATAGTGTGTATGCAACCATTGAAATGCTTTTTCTCGGCACGACGAGCCGATTAAAACATTATTATCCGTGAGGACCTATCGATTGTTTCTAGTTTGCAGTGGAAATGTGATGTGTATGTGTACGTAGTATAATGTCTCTCATTCCATGCATGTCCAAATAATGGTAGTGAAACTTATGTATTTCATACACTATGTGATCAAAAGTATCCGGACACCTGAATGAAAACGACTTACAAGTTCGTGGCGCTCTCCAACGGTAATACTGGAATTCAATATGGTGTTGGCCCACAGGTGTTGGTGACAGCCTCCACTCTCGCAGGCATACGTTCAATCTGCACTGAGGAGAGGTATCTCTGTCGGTCGGTGTGGCCTAACATGAAGTCGGCGTTCCAAAACATCGCAAAGGTGCTCTATGGGATTCAGGTCAGAACTCTGTGCAGGCCAGTCCATTACAGGGATGTTATTGTCGTGTAACCACTCCGCCACAGGCCGTGCATTATGAACAGGTGCTCGATCGTGTTGATAGATGCAATCGCCGTCCCCGAACTGCTCTTCAACAGTGGGAAGCAAGAAGGTGCTTAAAACATCAATGTAGGCCTGTGCTGTGATAATGCCACGCAAAAGAACAAGGGGTGCAAGTCCCCTCCAAGAAACCTCAACGCCACCGCTTCCGAATTTTACTGCTGGCACTACACACGCTGGCAGATGACGTTCACCGGGCATTCGTCATACGCACGCCCTGCCATCGGATTGCCACGTTGTGTACCGTGATTCGTCACTCCACACAGCGTTTGTACACTGTTCAATCGTACAATGTTTACGCTCCTTGCACCAAGCGAGACGTCGTTTGGCGTTTAACGGTGTGATGTGTGGCTTATGAGCAGCGGCTCGACCACGAAATCCAAGTTTTGGAAATTTCGCGTACTGACGTATGACACAAGTGACACCTAATCACCTGACCACTTTCGAAGTCCGTGAGTCCAGCGCAGCGCCCCACTCTGCTCTCTCACGATGTCTAATGACTACTGAGGTCGGTGATATGGAGTACCTTGCAGTAGGTGGCAGCACACTGCACCTAATATGAAAAAGTATGTTTTTGGGGGTGTCCGGATACTTTTTATCACATAGTGTATCTAGGACGCTTTTTACCAGAAGCTCAAAGGGGCCATACCTGTGGAAATTACGCCTTTTCGACTTTTTGTAACAGATCGTAGAGATACGTCAGCATAACAGGCAGCAAGTACATAACCTTGTTGTACATATAATCCCAGTGGCTAATGGCTCACCAGTTATTGACTGGGCATTGTTCTTGACAAAAGAATAAAGAAAACAAAAAACTATACAGATAAATGAAACTGAAAACTATTATGTACTAACGGAAATAGATGGAGCGTTTGAACGGTGAAAAACGAAACACTACTCAGTGACAATAAAATTCAATATACCACAAGGCTGATTTTTCGGATGGGCAATACTTCCACTGCCCATATGCGCCATGCCGAAGCGAGCATATGGCAGGACTGTCTTCCCACTCCATGCCTCACCCCTCCCACAGTGCTCGCGTGGTGCGCGGCACGAGAAATTGTGCCACAACCACAATGCCGGAGGGAGTGCAGAGACACTGAAGGGGAGCACAGGAGAGGGAGGGGGCGTAGGGGCGGAAAGCCACTCAGGAGAAGGGAGGGGGAGGCGAGGGAACCCTGAGGGGGTGGCAGGAGGAAGGTGGGGTTAGAGTTGGTAGGAAGGGTAGACGTCAGGGCGAAGCTCATCATCTAGGATGGGTAGATGCTGGAACTTGCGTTGGGAAAGGAGGCGGAGGGTGTGGAGTTGGAGAGAGGGTGGGACACAACGGTAATGGTGCAGCAACGGGCTGAGGGTAGAGAGGAAGTGAGGCACCAGTGGGTGAGGGGGATCGAGGCAGTGGACAGTATATAGGGTGCGGATGTGTTCAAGGGAAAGGAGAAGGTGGGGGAAGGTGATGAGGTTGTAGAGGATATGCTTGGGGGGTGGGGGACAGAAGGTGGATGTGGAAGGCGTGGCAGGGAACATGGCGTTCAAGGATTTGGAGGGCTTTATAGAACCTGGGAGGGGCGAAAATCCAAGCAACGCTGCCATAACAGAGGATGGGATGGATCAAGGATTTGTAGGTGTGAAGGATGGTGGAAGGATGGAGACCCCATGTCCAGCTGGACAGGAGTTTCAGGAGGCAGAGTCTGTTGTGAGCTTTGTGTTGGATGGTAAGAAGATGGGGAGTCCAGGTGAGGTGGCAGTTGAGGGTGGGGCCCAGATATTTGAGGGTAGGAGTGAGGTGGATAGGACCACCATAAACGGTGAGGTAGAAATCATGGAGATGGAAAGAGCAGGTGGTGCAGCCTATGATGATCGCCTGGGTCTTGGAGAGGTTGATACGGAGGAACCACTGGTTGCACCAAGTGGTGAAATAGTCAAGGTGGGTTTGGAGGGTATGTTGGGACTGTTGAAGGGGAGGATAAAGGGCTAAGAAGGCAGTACCAGCAGCAAATTGGAGGAGATGAACAGGTAGGGGAGGTTTGGGCATATCAGCAGTGTACAGAAGATAGAGGAGAGGGGAAAGGACAGAGCCTTGGGGCACGCTGGTAGAGGGATAGAAAGTAAGGAAGTTGGAATTGTGGATACTCACATAGGAGGGATGATGTGAGAGGAACGAAGCAATGAGACAGATGAAGTTGATAGGGAGAGCATAGGTCTGGAGTTTGAAGAGGAGCCCGAGATGCCAGACATGGTCATGGTGTTCAGGAGGTCAAGGAAAACAAAGATAGTGGAGTGACGGGAGTTAAGTTGGAGGGAAAGAAGATTGGTAAGGTTAAGGAGCTGGTCATCGGCTGGGAAAGAAAACCAGAAGCCACACTGTGTAAGGGGAAGGAGGTGGTGCTGGTTAAGGTGGCGGTGAATATGGCAAGAGAGGATGGTCTCGAAGACCTTACTGAACCTGGAGGTGAGGCAGAAGGGACGATAGTAAGAGGTATCAGAGAGGGGTTTGTTGGGTTTAGGGAACAGCATGACACAAGAAGTCTTCCACAGGTCAGAGCAAAATCCAGTGGAGAGGAGGACATTGTACAGGGCAGCAAGAACAGCCAGGAAGGATGGGGGGATTCTTTGAGTTGGCGGTAGGTGATGCCATCATGACCAGGGGCAATGTTGCATTTGAAGCGGAGGACTAGTGTGATGTCGTGTGCAGTGATGGGAGTGTTGATGTCTGAGGGGGAGGGGGGTAACTGATAGAAGTACTGGAAGCTAGGGGCGAGAGGTGGGATGGAGTTATCAGTGGGGTCAAAGACAGTGGGGAAGAGGGAGTAATCAAAATGGGGATCTTCAGAAATGGAGAAGACCTCGGAGAGGTGGGAAGAAAAATGGTTAGCCTTACTGAGGTTGTCAGGAAAGGGTCGATCGTCATGGAGGATAGGGTAATGCGGAGTGGGATGGCTATCAGTAAGGTGTTGGAAGGCTGACCAGTACTTGGAGGAGTTGATAGGGAGGGTGGAGTTGAGTTGTGTGCATGTCTGGCGCCAGTCCTGGCGTTTCTTTGCTGTAAGGAGGTTCCGGATGTGTTGCTGTAATTGCCGGTGGTGGATGAGTGTATTCCAGTCATGGGTGCAGAGAAGGAGTGGTAGAACCCGCAGGATTCATGCAGAAGAAGGATGGCCTGAGGAAGAAGCGTAGGACAGTGAGCGTGGATGAGTTTGGTAGGGACATGGGCCTCCACAGCATGAGTGATGGTCTTCTGAAGGAAGGGAGAGGCATGGGTGATGTCAGCAGGATGGTGAAAGGTGAGGGGGTGGCTTTCGACCTGTAAGGCGATGAATTCCCAGAAGGCATTCCAGTCGTCACAGAACTAGTCATGGATGGACTTTGGAGGGGCAGCTGGGTTTGCAGCGGCATGGGGGTCACGAGCAGAGATGGTGAGAAGGACAGGAAGATGGTCATTACCAATAGGATTGAGGACGTCCACAGTGATGTGACCAAGGAGATTCGGGGAAGCAAGGATAACATCGGGGGTGGAGTTACTTTCAGGACGGGTGTGTTGTGGGAGAGGAACAAGGTCCATGATGGGGTCAGAGGGAAGTGGGGTGGGCAGTGGTTTTTTGGAGGAGGTTGGTGGAGGAGAGGTCGCCACTTGGGTGTTTGGAAGGTTTTTTTACAAGGTGTGACCTGGGAGGAGGGATGAGGGACTGGAAGGATGGGGTGGTGGTGGGAGGCAGGGCCCTCCTCTGAGGCAGTGGGACTGGGTAAGAGGGTGGGGCGCTCTGTAGTGGCGACTGTGGGGCGGCAGGCGGTTACTCAGGTAGGGGAAGCAAGGGTAGCTGTAGTGGGGGGGTGGGGGTGGGGAGGGGGGAAGTCGTCTCGGTGGCCAACAGGAGTTGGAGGGGGTAGTAGCAGGGGAAGGAGCGACATACAGGTGAGGATACAGGGATGAGGAGGAGATAGAAGGGGAGGAGACTGTGAGTAGGGGAGGTGGATGAGACAGGTTAATAACAGAGGAAGCACTCCACGATGTTACAGTGGGGACAGGTGAAGGGGAGGTGTAGATGATGGTGGTAGTGGAGGTGTCAATGATTGCAGGCAGTGCCCACGGGCGACAGGGGGCGCCGTAGTACGAAAGGAACTAAAACGGGAGCGGCGACGACGACTGGGCTGCAGTGGTGGCATCAGCAGCAGCAACGAGCACCGGGGGTAGAGGAGGCGGAGACCCTGGCGGCGAGCACTGGGAGGCGACGACCAGGCAGCAGCGGCAGTGCCAGCAGCAGCGGCAAGCGCCGGGAGGCGGCGACCAGGCGGCGGCGGCAGAGGCAGTGGCAGGGGCGAGCGCCAGGAGGCGGCAACCAGGCGGCAGTGGCAGTGGCAGTGGCAGGGGCGAGCGCCGGGAGGCGGCGACCAGGCAGCGGTGGCGGCGGCGGCGGCAGCGGCAGTGGCGAGCGCTGGGAGGTGGCGACCAGGCGGTGGCGGCGGCAGTGGTAGCGGCGGCGGCAGCGAACTCTGGGCGGCGAGGACCAGGCGATGGGCAGCAGGTACGGCGTGCAGACGGATGAAAAGACGACAGCAATGTGTGGGGTTCTTCCAAATCGACGATACAACCTCAGTGTAGCCCAGGCAGTGCAGTTCGTCGACTCGGAACTGAGTGGATCCAACCCTCGAATGGACAACAGGATGCCAAGTGCGGCCTTTTATGCTCCACTGCGGCGGTACTGCGCGTGCGGGTCACAGATGCTGGTCGGCGGAAAAGAAATACGCTTACATGTGCACCGTCTGTGGCGAAGGCGTACAGACATTCGATTCGCTTATCGATGTATGATCGGCGGCGGTGACACTATGATGACTTCTCTGCAGTTTAATTACCCCAAGAGCCAGATTCCATCTTTTATCCAAATTAAACCCATTATCTCTATTTATTAAATTAGTAGATAATCTAATCTCTATAGCTTCCTTGAAGACAGACTCCCAAAAGGAAGATGTGGATGTTAAAATCTTCACATCACTGTAATTCATGGAATGCCCTGTATCAATACAATGTTCGGCCACAGTTGACTTGTCTGGCTGAAATAAGCATGTGTATCTTCGATGCTCCACACATCTCTCGTGAACGGTGCGAGTTGTTTGACCTATGTATGACTTCTCACAATTTCCGCAAGGAATCTGATACACACCTGATACAAAGCTGTAAATCGTCCTTCACAGAGCCGAGTAAAGCTGCAATCTTCATGGGGTGCCGGAAGATCACCTTAACACAGTGTTTCTCAAGAATACAGCCTATCTTCGAGGAAAGAGCACCAACATATTGCAAAAACGCACTAGATATGAAGGAATTACTATCTTCTTCCCCATCACATACCTGCATTCTAGGTTTTGCATTGATGCTCTCCGAATTTGTTGCGGAGAAGATCCATTCGATTTAAAAATGCTCTTGCGGTATGTGAGCTCTTCTTGCAAATTGTCTTTATCATATACAGGGTGAGTCACCTAACGTTACCGCTGGATATATTTCGTAAACCACATCAAATACTGACGAACTGATTCCACAGACCGAACGTGAGGAGAGGGGCTAGTGTAATTGGTTAATACAAACCGTACAAAAATGCACGGAAGTATGTTTTTTAACACAAACTTACGTTTTTTTAAATGGAACCACGTTAGTTTTGTTAGCACATCTGAACATATAAACAAATACGTAATCAGTGCCGTTTGTTGCATTGTAAAATGTTAATTACATCCGGAGATATTGTAACCTAAAGTTGACGCTTGAGTACCACTCCTCCGCTGTTCGATCGTGTGTATCGGAGAGCAGCGAATTACGTAGGGATCTAAAGGGAACGGTGATGGACCTTAGGTACAGAAGAGACTGGAACAGCACATTAAATCCACATGCTAACACCTTTTTATTGGTCTTTTCCACTGACGCACATGTACATTACCATGAGGGGTGAGGTACACGTACACACGTGGTTTCCGTTTTCAATTACGGAGTGGAATAGAATGTGTCCCGACATGTCAGGCCAATAGATGTTCAATGTGGTGGCCATCATTTGCTGCACACAATTGCTAATCTCTGGCGTAATGAATGTCGTACACGCCACAGTACATCTGGTGTAATGTGCCACAGGCTGCCACAATACGTTGTTTCATTACCTTCTGGGGTTGTAGGCACATCACGGTACACATTCTCCTTTACCCCACATTGAACCGATATCTTCATACATCAAGTTGTCATCTATGGTACCAACGCAAAGGGGTCCTATGCACACTGGTAAAAAGAGCTTATAGAATGAGATTTTCACTCTGCAGCGAAGTGTGCGCTGATATGGACTTCCTGGCAGGTTAAAACTGTGTGCGCCGACCGAGACTCGAACTCGGGACCTTTGCCTTTCGCGTGCAAGTGCTCTACCATCTGAGCTACCGAAAAACGACTCACGCCGGCCCTCACAGCTTTACTTCTGCCAGTATCTCGTCTCCTACCTTCCAAACTTTACAGAAGCTCTCCTGCGAACCTTGCAGAACTAGCACTCCTGAAAGAAAGGATACTGCGGAGACATGGCTGTGGCTAAGCCAATAAAAGGTCAATAAAAGGGGCTATAGGACCAGAGCGCACTTTCTTCTGGAGACAGAAGTGATGAAGTCTGCTTAGCACCTCTTTCCAAGCCCCCTGATACATAGTTTCCTTCTCAGATGTGAAGAACCACTCGTTTGTCATGCATGTGTCATGCTGATTACAGTTCGCCGCATTGTACACTACTGGCCATTAAAATTGCTACACCAAGAACAAATGCAGATGGTAAACGGGTATTCATTGGACAAATATATTATACTAGAACTGACCTGTGATAACATTTTCACGCAATTTGGGTGCATAGATCCTGAGAAATCAGTACCCAGAACAACCACGTCTGGCAGTAATAACGGCCTTGATACGCCTGGGCATTGAGTCAAACAGAGCTTGGATGGCACGTGCAGGTACAGCTGCCCATGCAGCTTCAACACGATACCACAGTTCATCAAGAGAAGTGACTGGCGTATTGTGACGAGCCACATGCTCGGCCACCATTGACCAGACGTTTTCAATTGGTGAGAGATCTGGAGAATGTGCTGGCCAGGGCAGCAGTCGAACATTTTCTGTATCCAGAAAGGCCCGTACAGGACCTGCAACATGCGATCGTGCATTATCCTGCTGAAATGTAGGGTTTCCCAGGGATCGAATGAAGGGTAGAGCCACGGGTCGTAACACATCTGAAATGTAACGTCCACTGTTCAAAGTTCCGTCAATGCGAACGAGAGGTGACCGAGATGTGTAACCAATGGCGCCCCATACCATCACGCCGGGTGATACGCCAGTATGGCGATGACGAATACACACTTCCAATGTGCGTTCACCTCGATGTCGCCAAACACGGAAGCGACCATCATGATTCTGTAAAGAGAACCTGGATTCATCCGAAAAATTGACTTTTTGCCATTCGTGCACCTAGGTTCGTCGTTGAGTAAACCATCGCAGGCGCTCCTGTCTGTGATGCAGCGTCAAGGGCAACCTCACCCATGGTCTCTGAGCTGATAGTCCATGCTGCTGCAAACGTCGTCGAACTGTTCGTGCAGATGGTTGTTGTCTTACAAACGTCCCCATCTGTTGACTGAGGGATAGAGACGTGGATGCACGATCCGTTACAGCCATGCGCATAAGATGCCTGTTATCTCGACTGCTAGTGATACGAGGCCGTTGGGATCCGGCACGACGTTCCGTATTACCCTCCTGAACCTACCGATTCCATATTCTGCTAACAGTCATTGGATCTCGACGAACGCGAGCAGCAATGTCACGATACGATAAACCGCAATCGCGATAGGCTACAATCCGACGTTTCTCAAAGTCGGAAACGTGATGGTAAGCATTTCTCCTCCTAACACGAGGCATCACAACGACGTTTCACCAGGCATCGCCGGTCAACTGCTGTTTGTGTATGAAAATCGGTTGGAAACTTTCCTCATGTCAGCACGTTGTAGGTGTCGCCACCGGCGCCAACCTTGAGTGAATGCTCTGAAAAGCTAATCATTTGCATATCACAGCATCTTCTTGCCGTCGGTTAAATTTCGCGTCTGTAGCACGTCATCTTCGTGGTGTAGCAAGTTTAATGGCCAGTAGTGTAAATGAATCTAATTTATACGTAAACTATGACTTACATAGTGGCAACACTTCAGTGGGGACATTGTGCAATAGAATCTACTATTGTCGCTGATAGCACACGTTGTTGACATACTTACCTTACCTCCGAGCAAATGGACTCGCCCGTCCCACGTCACCGGTGTGCGCACAATCGAGGGATACACAGTCACTTGTGAGCGAGCGGTCTAACGTAACGGGGTCACTATGTTTTCGAACCAGGAACAACGGAATTGGATCAAGATTGAATGTGCCAGAGGTCGTACAGCTCGACAGTGTCATCAAGGTCTTCAAGAGGCGTGCGGGGAATCGGCATTGCCGTACAGAACAGTGGCACGTTTGGTAAAAGCCTTCAACGAAGGGCGGCAAACTGTGGCAGACGTGCATCGGGCAGGTCGTCCTAGCGTCTCTGAAGAAGAAGTGCATGCTTTGCCGCGTTAGTGGACAGTGCAACGCCATACGATTCGTGGGCTCACCCACGAAACCGGATTAGCGTATACGACTGTGCTTTGCATCCTGAAGGAACGCCTGGGCATGCGAAAAATAGCATCACGATGGGTTTCGCATGACTTGACGGAAATGCAAAACTGGTTGCGTTACGATGCTGCTCAGACGCACTTGGAGCGCTATGAGCTTGAAGGGGAGGCTTTCTTACGTCGTATCGTAACACTGGATGAGACATGGGCAACATCCTACGAACCATAACTGAAACGCCAATCCAACGAATGTCGTCGTTATGGGTCGCCGCGAAAGTCGTAAGTGCGTCAGAGTCCCAGTATGGTGAAAGTTATGGTGATTTTCGTGTACGACTGTGATGGTGTTATCGAAACGCATTACGTTCCACCACGGCAGACCGTCAATGCACAGTTTTACTGTTCGTTTTTGGAGCATCACCTTTGACCAGCTTTGCGAAAGAAGCGGCGACACTTTCTGCGCAACACACCCATCATTTTGCACGATAATGCGCAGGCGCATACAGCGCAAGCTGTGGCTGCTCTGTTCGGGCGATGGGACTGGGAAGTACAGTATCATCCACCATACTCCCAGGACTTAAGTCCTTGTGATTTTGATTTGATACCGAAGATGAAGGAACCATTTCGTGGCCTTCGCTTCAGAACTGTTCGAGAGATACGACAGGCAGTAGACCGCTCTGTTCGCACCATCAACAGAACTGGCTCTGCTAACGGTACACTAGGCCTTCCACATCGCTGGCAACGGGTTCTACACAACGCTGGTGACTACTTTGAAGGACAGTAACAGGTGCAAACGTGTAACTCTTTCGTATCGGTTATGAATAAATAGTTACTACTGTTTAAGTTCCAATCCTCATATAATGATGAGAGGGCAAAAGCAAGTTTATTAGCGGATCTTCCCTCAATTTTAAGTGTCGATGAGATGGATGTTGCACATGTTCTGCGATTTTGTATTTTGTCTGACCTGCTTGCGCTGTTATGAGTATGCAGAAAATTTTAGTGCATGTTGAGGATGTTGGTTCATCCAGTTATTATGTTAGTGATAAGCCAGCCAACTTTTCCGGACTTGCTGTTCTGTGGATTTTCTGGACTGGTAACAATATTTTCATTCTCTGTCTGCAGTCAGTTTTCACTTTTCTACCTTTAAGAGTGACAGTGTGTCCTAATGTGTGAAACAGTGCGAGAGAGCGAATGACATCTAATGTAGCTTATACTATGGCAGTATTTTATTTGTTTTAAACGTATTCCTCCCATGCAGTGATTGTGAGGAGGCTGATAATCACAATATTAAGCACCCTAAACAAATAAACAAACAAGAAAACAACAACAACAACAACCAGTTTATCATGGTGAGATGCAAACAAGTAAGTACCCCAGCGAAGATCGCGCATGTCAGCACGCAAAATCTGGTGAAACTGATGCATAATAGTTGCGGTAACGATAAGTTTAACATAATTTTTATTCGTTGAAAAATCGGCACACAACCGATGAAAGATCCTATGCAAGATTTACTCATAAAAACCCAGTTCCCATATATTACGTAACATTTTTACACGTATAGTTTTTAGCTGTAACATGTACAGTATATGCTTTAGTTAGTTTTGCAACGGCCGATGGAAGGCTATTTAAAGGCAATGGACTTACTGGTCTAGGACAACGGCTTATACGTATAGTTCTATGTACTGTAGACTGCTGTAGATTATCATAAGTAAGCGTTGACTGTGGTAGTTCTCCTATTACCTGTATGTTAGGTCCGTTGCATACCTGTTGCACGTTACCTCATAACGACCACTTTCTTGTTTTTTTTTTCTTTATTGTTATTTTAAAACCTGTACAACAGGCAGGCTGTCAGCAACATGCTACGCTGCTCGTCAGCCATAGAATAGACAATGAGAAAGCAACAGAAAGAATACACATAAGTTACATAATGGTGGGTAATAAAACAGTAGACACATAAATACAAACACGGAGCTGTTCACAGTCGACGATAATCCACACTACAAACTGTTGACACGACGCACAAACACGGAAGATGTCGATGGCACAGGTGAATGATGGAGTGTGTTGGTGAACACTGAACACTAAACATGACGTCACACACGAGACACTAATGGCGATGATCTCCGGCGCGCGAATGTCCACGTAGTGTGTGCGAGTCCGGGGACCTCCTAAGAGGGGAAGAAGGGTGAGGGGGGGGGGGAAGAGGGGAGAACAAAGATGCCAATGGCTGAGGAGATGGGAGGAGGAGTAGAGGGACAGGGGAGGGGAAGCCCAGGGGAGGAGTGGGGAGAAACAGAGGAGGGAGGGAGAGGGGAGAGAAGGGAGGGAGGGTGCCCAAATGAACAAACACAGGAAGAGGGAGGGAGGATCGAAGTTGGTAGGAGGGGTAGATGAAGGGGAGGAGGGCATCATCAGGGAGGGGGAGCTGGTGGAAGCCACCTTGGGAGAGGGTAAGGAGGGTGG
Organism: Schistocerca cancellata; assembly: GCF_023864275.1. Classification (NCBI taxonomy): domain Eukaryota; kingdom Metazoa; phylum Arthropoda; class Insecta; order Orthoptera; family Acrididae; genus Schistocerca; species Schistocerca cancellata. The sequence goes on along the minus strand of NC_064629.1, from coordinate 811,982,932 downwards.
AGAGATGGAGAGCAGGTGGGACATGGGAATACAGGCGCGGCAGCGGGCGGGGGTGGGAGAGGATGGGGGAGACAAGCGGGTGAGGAGGATTGAGTTTACAGGAGGTGTAGAGGATCTGTATCCTTTCAAGGAAAAGGAGGAGGTGGGGGAATGGAATGAGGTCGTACAGGATCCGCATGGGGGAGGAGAGACGGATGCGATAGGCGAGGCGGAGAGCATGGCGTTCAAGGATCTGAAGGGATTTGTAAAAGGTAGGGGGGGGGGGGCGGAAATCCAGGCAGAATGGGCGTAACAAAGGATAGGGTGAATGAGGGATTTATAGGTGTGGAGGATGGTGGAGGGGTCCAGACCCCACGTACGGCCGGAAAGGAGCTTGAGGAGACGGAGTCGGGAGCGTGCCTTGGCTTGGATTGTCCTGAGATTGGGGGTCCAGAAGAGGCGACTGTCGAGGGTGACACCAAGGTACTTAAGGGTGGGGGTGAGGGCGATAGGACGGCCATAGATCGTTAGATAGAAATCAAGGAGGCGGAAGGAAGGGGTGGTTTTGCCTACAATGATCGCCTGGGTTTTGAAGGGATTGACCTTGAGCAACCACTGGTTGCACCAAGCAGTGAACCGGTCAAGATGGGATTGGAGAAGGTGTTGGAACGCTGCAGGGTGGGGGTGAGGGCAAGGAAGGCGGTGTCATCGGCAAACTGGAGAAGGTGGATGGGGGGTGACGGCGGCGGGATGTCCGCCGTATACAAAAGGTACAGAAGGGGGGAGAGGACGGAGCCTTGGGGCACACCAGCGGAGGGAAAAAAGGTGTAGGAATCCGTGTTATGGATGGTGACGTAGGAAGGACGGTGGGAGAGAAAGGAGCCGATCAGACGGATGTAGTTAATTGGAAGGGCGAAGGTTTGGAGCTTGAAGAGGAGACCGGAATGCCATACGCAGTCATAGGCACGTTTGACCACTTTCTTCAATATGCAAACAGCGTCTTACTAGATTCCCCTAAAATTGGAAGGGTTAGACCGTCTAGAAACTGAGTGAGGACATACTAACGCAACATTTTTGTTCGACGTAGTTATCCTCCTGTTTGTTACTTAAGAGCAAACACTATTTATAGCAAAATTGAAGTTGTCAATGTTTAATTCAGGTCTTATTCGAAAATTGTTGATTTGTAACATTAAACAGTGGGATGTTCAAGTGAAACTGAAGAAAACAACATAGGTTTATAATATAACGTAGAAAACGCAATTTCCTCAACAGAAACGTAAAATAGAGAAACCACAATACAAAAATGTACCAGACAATGCTTCGTCGATGTTCTATTGAGTACAAAATAACAACAATAATTGTACATATATTTTTATGTTTCTGCATGTAAACTGTACTTGCAACAAAACTAATTTCTTTCGTAACATAAAGAAAACAGGAGTTACGCGAACAAGTAATTTTTATTGTTTATAAAATGCAATTTATATTCTGTAAGGACACAAAGTCTACAATGGACTAACACTGAATTATATGCGGTTCTAATTGTATGCAAAACAAACAGCAACCAAACAAACAAAAAACAAAGAAAAGTAGCCGACTCCCGTTTTCTTTCTTAGAGATACATTTGTTTTCTTTCGCTACCGATAATCCTACCATTTACTACGTCATTTATGTAGTGTACCAAAACTACCGAACCGTAATTTTAGTAGAGTGTAACTCAAGTTACACGAGCTTGCCGAGGCAGAACTGAGTGGACGTGTAGTGTGTTATTCACTATCAAAAGTGTTTTAAAGTTTTAACGTAAAAGGTCTAAGAACTCGCAAAATTTCTGCAAGAATACGTGGACTTATGCAGGTGTTACAAAGTAGATTTGGTGCACGTTAATTCCGTACAGCAGTGTGGTGCTCAGGACTTAATTAATTATTGCTCGAGCTCATGGACCAATCTGTAGTTACACTAACAGAATTAAGTAAGGGTAAAATAAAAATTTTTATTTCCTAAGCCACGTTGTGTTAATGATACCTTTAATTTTCCAGTTATATCTTAGCTGCAATTAAGTCAATCGTCAGGAACTTCGTAAAACAGTAATCAGGGAATACAACAAGTAATGGCCTTACACTAGACACCAGCATAGCCAATTAACTTTAAAATAGGCTACACATTTTATGAATGTTTTTTACGTGAGCTATATGAATACAGAGATTGGTAAGGTCACAATGTCACCATAAAAAAATCAAAGAATGGATGCATGGAATTACAGGTCAGCACACCTAAACACTTTGCTTGCATGATCCTAGTGCATTTTATAGTCTCGATTATTACACTGTTCCTGGAGAAAAAGAAGCTTTTGTCGAAGAATCAGTGGCAGTGTGGAGCGACCGCGTGGTTTGACGCGCCATGTCACGGATTGCGCGGCCCCTTCCGCCGGAGGTTCACGAGTCCTCCCTCGGGCATGGGTGTGTGTGTTGTTCTTAGCATAAGTTAGTTTAAGTAGTGTGTAAGTCTAGGGACTGATGACCTCAGCAGTTTGGTCCCTTAAGAAGTCACACACATTTGAACAATTTTGAAGAATCAGTATAGGTTCAGGAAATATGCAGCACTGAAACACTGCTCAGGTTTTTTTTACATACCATATCTTTTAGGTAGCAGATGTAAGTGAACAGGTAGATTCGAGAAACGTTTTCGATACTGTGCCAGACTGTCGACTGATAATAAGGATATGATCGACACACCCGGATAGCCCAGCGCGTTAACACGTCGCTTCCGGGATACGGGGAGACGAGCCTGTTCTGGATTGAATTTGCCTTGCGGATTAACGACGAGTGCTGGTAGGCCGGCCAGCCTGGATGTGGTTTTTAGGCGGTTTCGCACATCCAACTAAATGATTGCTGGCCTAGTACCCAAGTCCCGCCTCAGACACACACCATGCAAACATTTAGAAAACATTCTCACACTTGAACATAGATTTACTATAAATGTAGACAGATGGGGTACTGAAGATTCCATCCTGGCTGGGGGTGGATGGGAAGGGGAGGGAGTTTCGGCATGAGCCACTGGTTACCTTCAAATGACAATGCCGACTCCATGGAAAACATGAGAAAAGGTAAAGAAGAACCAAGATGAGATCGAATACAATATCTTCACAAATATTTGATTGATTCATACACTGTCTGAGTAATAGGAACCAGCACTAGACAGGAAGGCCCGGCTGAAGTGAAACTGACATTGGGTATGCTAATGTTCTCATTATACATAACAAGTTTATCGGATGGGGTCTTGAACACTACTCAGATTATTTTCTGACAGTACTGTTGCCTGCGGAGTGGTAACATAAGAAAACGTGGAACAAATTAGGCAGTATATCACTTGGTGCAATAAATGACTGTCCTCTGTAAACGCGAAAAAATGTAAGATAAATCCAATAATAAATAACCCAATAGTATATGATTATGAGATTAGTGTAATGCTTCTAGAGCATGTCACACCGTTTAAACATCTAGAAGTGATATTGATGCTAACTGATATGAATTGAAAGAACACGTGAAATTATTATTAGTGGTGTGAATGGAAGGCAGATTTACTGGGAGGATTCTGTGAAATTGTGGTGGATTGATAAAGAAAACTATGTACAAAACTAGTTTTGTAGAGTGCTACTCCAGCAAATTAGTTATTAAATAGGAATGATAGTACACATCGAATGAATTCAGGGGACTCAAGGCGATGTACTCGTGAAATCTATTGTGTAAGTTTATGGAACAGTAGTTGCACATAGCGCTCTATACGCAAGTGATGAGATCCTATGTGACACAGGAAACCAATACGGATTCACTGAAAAAGATCCCTTTTCGAATACTCAGCTCCTAGCTATTTTTTAGCATTACCTAGAGCATTTGATTAGCAAAATCCCCGCAAGTTGCATTTATCAAGATGATGTCATTGTCATTGGAACCAACACAGAATATCACGTTCAATCCCCGCATGTTGCATTTATCAAGATGACATCATTGCCATTGGAGCTAACACAGAAGATTACGTGCAAAGCCTCCACAGTCTATTCAACAACTTACAGAATGTAAGCTTGAAATTCGTTAAACTTATGCCAGTTTTTCGGCCATCTCTAGAATATTTGGGGTTCACCATCAGTAAATAGGACAGCCTCACTACACAACAATATGTACAGGCCATTAATTCCACGCCACCTCACAATAATTTGAAGAAATTTCAGTTATTGATGGGGAAGTAAACTATTACGGCAGATTTACATCGATGAGCCAAAACATTATGACCACCTGCTTTATTGCTTGTTTGTCCGTCTTTGGAAGGAAATACACCACCGATTCTGTGCATTAGTGATCCGATAGTTTGTTGGCAGGTTTGTGGCGGTATGTGGTATAAGATGTCTACGCACTGGTCATGTAAATCGCGTAAAGAACGGGCCACTGATTTGTGTACGCGGTGATGGCACCAGATAGCTATCCAGATGGGTTCAATAAGATTTACATCAGGTGAGTCTGACCGCCGAGATATGAACGTGAGTCCACTATAATACTTCTCAGACTACTGTAGCACGGTTATGGCGCCGAGACACGGACAGTTATACTGCTGAAATATAACACCGCCGTCGGGAAATACATCAAGCATGAAAGGATGCAGGTGGTTCGCAGCTGTCAGCGTGTCTTCGATTACTACCACAGGTCCCATGGAAGCGCAGGAGAATGTCTCCAATCGCAAAATACTGCTCCCATCAACCTGCGTCCGTGGCGCGCTGCATGTTTCGAGCCGCCGTTCACCTCGATGAAGGCTTTTGTGACGACGACCATCGACATAGTGTAGCAAAAATGTGATTTACCCGAAGAGCCGACACGTTTCCATTGATCGACGGTCGAATCCCGATGGTCCTGCGCAGCGCCGGCTTTAGGGTGGGGCGACCCGGGCGGTCGCCCAGGGCGCCGGGGCCCAAGGGGCGCCACGTACTAAACGCATGTAAAAAGAAAAAAAATTACAATTTACAATCACCCATTTCGCGAAACTAAAATATTATTCAGTCTCATTCAACATACGTCACTAATCTCACGAATGCGCGATGAATTCGGGGTAGCAGAAGAGAAATCATGCTGAATGCAATCTTCGTATTTATTGTCTGCAACCATCCATGTTTGACGCGGGCTAGCACGGGCTCTACCAAAGCGCCTCTCTTATTTGTTTCAAGAACTGCAACAAGGAAGAGCCCATGCAGCCGCACCATCTCTCGTTCACAACAGAAACTACCGGTCACTCCAAATAAAAGAAAATACAGACTGTGAAATATACATTACATTATGATTTAATTAATACGAATGTATTTATATCGAATATTTGTGACTTAATGACTCATGTACATTAATTAATAGATCATGCAATGCGTGCACTTCATTCATAGAGAATTCTCCCCTAACGTACTGAAATAATACAGCGCCACACAATGTTTGTTAGACTGCATATGTTGGCAGCGCTACGATTTGCACCCGCATGTCAGTAATTGTCAGTAAGAGTCGGAGGCAGCGGTCATGTTTTCGTGGCTGAATAATTGTGAGTGAAACGAGTGTCGTGACTGTGTCAACATTTTAATTTTCTGGTAAGTGCGAAAAACATTTTTATCTTTCAGTTCAGGCTTTTTTCTAGTTACGTCTACTGATTGGTGAATTTCTTTATTTGTTATAGATCGAATATTGTGGTCGCGAAATAGAGCAGTGTCCAAGCAATAATTTGTCAAATTATTAAATCATGCCAGAAGAGAAGGAAATGATTAAAAAAAAGCTTTCTGGTTCAGAAAATCGGAAAAGAAAAGCTGAAAAAGAAAAAGTTCTTGAAGAAACTAAAAAGCACCTGAATATTTATAAGTACCTTAAAGGAAATTCTAAGGCAAATACTTCAGATATTGAATCAAAAGTCCATGTATCAGCAAATATTTCTTCAGACTGTGAACAATTATACACAAAAAATATACAATCACCTATTGAAGGTGATCAAATTGACCAGCGCAGTACATCTTTGCATGAATCCTCTGATATTTCTCCAAGTCAAAATCAACACATGACATCTGTGGTCGATGAAAGTATCAACGTTCTTGCAATAAAAGAATACAATATTTCTGATGTAGGTACGTGGCCAAAAGTACTTAATGCTAGAGATATAGATCGCATTATAATATATGGACCCTCACAAGTATGTCTAAATAACTTTCTAAAAGATGGAAATGGGCGTCATTTCTCTTCAACTCATTACACAAGAAAACTATCAAACGAAGAAACTATCAGACGACGGTGGCTAGTTTATTCTGTATCAAACGACAGTGTCTTTTGCTTTTGTTGTCGACTGTTTGATTTAAAATCAACTACTAATTTGACTACCATTGTGGGTTTCAGAATTTGGAAACATTTAAGTGAAGCTCTGAAACTGCATGAAAATAGTCCTAACCACAAAAAAGCATTTACTCAATGGACTGAAGCTGAAATCAGGTTTAAAGCTGGATTAACTATTGACAAGGAAGAACAAAAGCTAATTTCTAAAGAAAGTTTACGAAGGAGCAATGTGCTTCAAAGATTGGTGCACATTACTTTGTATTTGACTGAAAATAATACGGCATTCAGAGGGTTATCAGCTAAATTATTTACCCCAAGTAATGGAAAATTCTTAGGTCTTGTACAGCTGTTGGCAAAGTTTGATCCAATCATGGAAGAGCATGTCAGATTGGCATTGAGTGGTGATTTGGCTGACCATTATTGCGGCCAAAATATACAAAATGAATTAATAGAACTCATGGCATCACACGTTATGTCTACAATCGTATCCCGCATAAAGGGTTCAAAGTATTATGCAATCATAGCTGACTATACTCCAGATATAAGCCAAAAAGAACAACTTTCGATAACTTTAAGATGCGCCGACATAACAGAGGATGGCGCAAGTGTAAAAGAACATTTCATCTCATTTCTGCAAATAGATGATACAACCGGTGAAGGTCTCACAGAAAGCATTTTAAAAACATTGAGTGATTTTGACCTTAACATTAATGACTGCAGAGGACAGGGATAGGATAACGGCGCGAACATGAAGGGGAAAAATATAGGCGTCCAGAACAGAATTAAGAAGCTAAATCCACTAGCTTTTTTTGTGCCATGTGGATGCCATAGTTATAATTTGGTATTGTGTGATGCGGCAAAATCATCAGTAAAATCCGTGACACTGTTCGGAATGTTACAAAAAATGTTTAATCTATTTGCTGGATCGGTAAATAGATAGAAAATTTTGACCGACCATTTGAAGATATACACCCTGAAAAATGTAAGTGACACACGCTGGGAAGCTCGAACTGATATCGTCAAAGCGGTCCGTTATCAATTATGCGAAATGCATGACGCTTTGGTTTCCTTGGCCGATGATACTGAACAAAGCGATGCTGCGGTGTCACACGAAGCGACAACACTAGGAGGACAATTAAAAGACTTCAGCTTCATTGTTTCTCTCGTGACATGGTATGATGTTCTGTTTCAAATTAACGTTGTGAGTAAAGCAAGTCAGTCACCCACAATCAACTTTGTCGAGTTTATGGGAATCCTTGACAAATGTTGCTCTTATTTGGAAACATATAGACAAACAGGTTTCGAACAAGCTATTGTAACAGCAACTGAACTGGCTTCGGATCTTGATACGCAGCCATCATTTAAACCACAAATGCGATTAAGACGTATTAAACGCAGGCCGGGTGAAGAGGCTGTTGATGATCAAATAACTGACCCAAAAAAGAAGTTTAAAGTAGAGTTTTTCATTGCACTGTTGGACACCGTGCACATATCCATGAAAGAAAGATTTGAACAGATGCAAGAATTTTCTGCGATGTGGAGTTTCTTGTTTGACATTAAAAAACATCAAAATAAAGAAGAACTAATACAATGCTGTTCTAAATTACAAGAAAAGTTAACTGTCAACATGAAGTCAGATATTGATGGAAATTTGCTGTGCGACGAAATTTTAGGCCTGCAACACTATCTCGAAGACAGCCAGGCAACGCCTATTGAAGCCTTAAACTTCATAAAAAAGCATAATCTTCAAGAGTTATATCCCAACATCTGGATAACGTTACGTATTTTGCTAACAATACCAGTGACTGTCGCAAGCGGCGAACGCAGTTTTTCCAAACTGAAGCTGATAAAAACGTACTTGCGGTCTACAATGTCTCAAACAAGATTAACCAGTTTGGCCTCACTGTCCATTGAAAATGAAGTTGCAGAAAACCTGGACTTTGCTAATCTGATCAGAGACTTTGCCGACAGAAAAGCGAGAAAAGTAAAATTTTAGTTGTTTATAATTGTTTTTCATTAGGCGTAATATGTTTTGTGTTCAGATGACTGACAGAAAATATAGGTTTATGGCTTACAGTTATATTAAATTCAATAAAAATATGGTACCCAATTCAAAATTAGTGATTTTTCGTTATACATATTACCTCCTATATATAAAAATCAATTGTTGTGTGTTAGTCTCACCAAAACAAAGAAATGGCTTGACCAATTTGAATAATTTTTGTTTTGTTTTGTTCGCTTTAGTACAGGGGTGCTTCAGAAAAGAATAGAAATATTTGGGATATACGAGCCTGTTTCAACCATATTTTACGCATCTTTTCTTTGTTTGGAACACGCAAAAACAATTTTCTGGAGTTTTTGTAGATGTACAGTGCAGTACTACGCAATATTTTTAGACAATTTCCCAAAACGTGAATGCCCAAACAATATATCACTGCTATACTGACTGTTACGGCAGCGACAGCAGCATGCTGGACTGACGTCACAGGCTACACAAGACTCACATGGAGCGTCTTAGCGGGCTTTCAGATTATTTGGATTTCATTTCCATTTAAAAAAATAAAATACTCAAATTTACGATGGAAAAAAACCATGTTATGATCATAAGATGACGCCATTAACCACTTAAGACGATTTCTAGAAAACAGTCAAATACCGTGTTGCAAAGCACTGCCAGGTTCGCTATTTATACAATAAAGGGCGCCAACTGGACGACTCGCCCGGGGCACCTGGATGGCTAAGGCCGGCCCTGGTCCTGCGCCCGCTGCAGTATTAATTAACGATGTCGTTGGGTCAACATGTGAATGCGTAGGGCTGATCTGCTGCGGAGCTCCATGTTCAGCGATGTACGATGAACGGTGTGGTCCGAAACAATTGTGCGTGCATCACCACTGCGCTCTTTCGGCATATATACCATCGATCACAGTCTATCTTACTTCACATAACAGACAAGCCACCGAACACCACGTTCTATGAAGAGTCGTGGAAGTCCAATCATTTAGTTTCTAGTGGTAGCTTCACTATCTTTCTACCTCTTTCAGTAGATGCTGACGACAGTAGCACGTGAACTTCCGACCAGCTTCGCTGTTTTCGAGATACTCCTTCATAGGCTCTGTATAATAGATTAGATTCGATTAGTTTTTCGTTCCATAGATCCGTGCAAAAGAGATCCTCGTGGATGTGGAACATGTCAATTTTTTTAAGCTGAAATAACAACACTAATAGTATGAGTATATACAATACATCATTTTTTAAGCTGAAATGACAATACTAATGGTTTGCGTATGTACAATACATCATTTGTTTCTATTAAAAAATTCGTCAATGGAGTAGAAGGAGTTGGCCACTAGTAAGTCTTTCAGACTCCTTTTAAACTGATCTTTATTTGTAACTAAATTTTTTATTTGTGCTGGCAAATTATTGAAGATGGGTGTTCTTGAGTAGTGGACCCCTTTTTGAACTAAAGTAAGTGCTTTTAAGTCCTTCTACAGATAATTTTTGTTCCTGGTATCGTATGTATGAACTGAGCTGTTTGTTGGAAATAGAGATATATTATTTAGGACAAATTTCATTAAGGAGTAAATATATTGAGAGGCAGTAGTTAGTATACCCAGTTCTTTGAAGAGGTTTCTACAGGACTTCCGTGAATTTACTCCACAAATAATACGTATTACATGCTTTCGGACTCTGAAAACTTTTGTTTGACTTGTAGAGTTACCCCAAAATATTATACCATATGACATTATGGAATGAAAGTAGGCAAAGTATGCAAGCTTTTTCATTTTTATGTCGCCTATGTCTGCTAACACTCGAATTGCAAATACAGATTTGTTAAGGCGTTTCTGCAGTTCTGTGGTGTGCTCCGCCAAACTGAATTTATTATCAAGTTGTAATCCCAGGAATTTAAGACTGTCAACCTCTTCTATCTGCTCCTCTTCATACTTTATGCATATGCTGGGTGGAAACCTCTTACAGGTTCTGAACTGCATATAGTGAGTCTTTTCGAAGTTAAATGTCAGTGAGTTGGCGTTAAACCATTTATTAATATCCATGAAAATATCATTAGCAGATCTTTCTAGAACTACACTTGACATATTCTTTATTGCAATACTTGTGTCATTTGCAAACAAAACGGACTCTGCTTCTGGCAGTGTAACTGATGAGAGATCATTAATGTACACAAGAAAAAGCAATGGCCCTAAGATGGATCCTTGTGAGACACCACATGTAATTTCTTCCCATTCTGATGATGACTGGTGACTTAATTCACTAGTCCCTTGCACTGACACCCTTTGTTTCCTGTTAGCGAGGTATTACTTGAACCATTTTGCAGCACTGCCCGTGACACCATAAAATTCTAATTTATTTAAAAGGATGTTGTGGTTCACACAATCAAATGCCTTTAACAAATCAAAGAAAATACCTGCTGCTTGTAATTTGTCATTTAATGAATTAAGTACATTTTCACTGTAGGTGTAAATAGCCTTCTCGGTATCAGAAACGTTCAGAAAGCCAAACTCTGTTCTTGATAATATGTTATTTGTGGTCAGATGGCTGAGAAGCTGCCTGTACATCACTTTTTCTAAAATTTTTGAGAATGGTGGCAAAAGTGAAATCGGTCTGTAATTTGATGGTATCTCTTTATCCCCTTTCTTGAATAGAGGATTAACATCTGCATATTTTAGCCAGTCAGGAAATATCCCAGTTATAATTGACTGGTTAAACAAGTAACTTAGAATTGTACTAAACCCACAAGAACATGCCTTAATTAACTTCGTTGATATTTCATCGTAACCACTAGAATGCTTTGTTTTTAAAGATTTTATTATGGAAGTTATTTCTTTTGGTGAAGTGAGTGACATGTTCATGTACTTGAAGCTATTTGTACAGGCTAGTTTCAGATATTCAAGGGCATTGTTTACTGATCCTACAAACCCATTCTATCGGTAACGGATATAAAGTATTTGTTAAATAGATTTGCCACACTATGCCCATCGGTTAGTTATGTGTCATCTAGCCTTACTGGTATTTGCTCCTGTTCCTTTCTGGTTCTACCAGTCTCCTCCTTCACTATATCCCATATTGTTTTTATTTTGTTCCCTGACATTGCTATCTTCTTCTCGTAGTGCATTTGTTTAGATGCCTGAATTATTTTTTTTAATATTTTACAGTATTCCTTGTATGTAGCTAAATCATCAGCACTGGAACTATTCTTGGTTGACAGATACATTTTCCTTTTTGTCTTACTGCTTTTGTCTTATCTGCTCTTTGTCAAAGTCGCTATCTCAATGGATTTCCCCATTTGCGGCCCATATCTTCACTAGAATGATTCCCTGTCCGAGTCTGCTCCACTTACATACTTTTGCTACAGCGTCACGTGCTACCGCGTCACGTGCTACCGCGTCAAGTGCACCCATCGCCACCAGGCGGCATCCAACGCCGCAGTAGGCAGTGGTCATAATTTTTTGGCTTATCAGTGTATACCTAATGTAGCGGAGATGTTGCAACCTTTGATCACACTTTGTAAGAAGGGAACAAAATTTATCTGGTCACTCACCTGCAATAATGTGTGTCACTCGCTCAAAAACGCATCACAGTCAACACTGTAAGTCCTCTACTCTTCTCAGAAAATGCTAATATTAGTTACTGACGCGTTCCATTATGGTTCTGGAGCAGTCTCATTAGAGAGTGAACATGATGTTTCAGAACCACCCGATCAAGTATATGAAAAAGAGGCCTGAACTATACCCAGTAGAATTACGTGAAAATAGAGAAAGAACGTGTAGCAATTAATTATTTATGCAGTAGGCCAGTTCCACACCTCTCTGTATGATAATTAAGTACGCGTCGCTACAATCTACAAGACGTTGTTGGCGTTGTTTGTTCCGCCATCTTGTTCATAGGCCTAGACAGCTCAACGATTAGGCTGGTGGTAATTGTTCGCGGCTGCGTATGACTACCAAAATGTGTACCAGCCCACTAGACGTCATTTTATCACGGACACGCATTCCAGGCTTGTGGTGGACCCAGACCCCAAATTCGACCACAAACAGCTCCTATCAACATGGAAGTGAGTCACACATTAGACAAATTCCCATAGCGGTGCCAGCAATCGCGGGTGAATAAAAAAAATAGTTGTCATTGTTGTTGTGGTCTTCAGTCCTGAGACTGGTTTGATGCAGCTCTCCATGCTACTCTATCCTGTGCAAGCTTCTTCATCTCCCAGTACCTACTGCAGCCTACATCCTTCTGAATCTGCTTAGTGTATTCATCTCTTGGTCTCCCTCTACGATTTTTACCCTCCACGCTGCCCTCCAGTACTAAATTGGTGATCCCTTGATGCCTCAGATCATGTCCTACCAACCGATCCCTTCTTCTAGTCAAGTTGTGCCACAAACTCCTCTTATCCCCAATTCTATTCAGTACCACCTCATTAGTTATGTGATCTACCCATCTAATCTTCAGAATTCTTCTGTAGCACCACATTTCAAAAGCTTCTATTCACTTCTTGTCTAAACTATTTATCGTCCACGTTTCACTTGCATATATGGCTACACTGCATACAAATACTTTGAGAAACGACTTCCTGACACTTAAATCAATACTCGATGTTAACAAATTTCTCTCCTTCAGAAACGCTTTCCTTGCCATTGCCAGTCTACATTTTATATCCTCTCTACTTCGACCATCATCAGTTATTTTGCTCCCCAAATAGCAAAACTCCTTTACTACTTTAGGTGTCTCATTTCCTAATCTGATTCCCTCAGTATCACCCGACTTAATTCGACTACATTCCATTATCCTCGTTTTGATTTTGTTGATGTTCATCTTATACCCTCCTTTCAAGACACTGTCCATTCCGTTCAACTGTTCTTCCAAGTTCTTTGCTGCCTCTGACAGAATTACAATGTCATCGGCGAACCTCAAAGTTTTTATTTCTTCTCCATGGATTTTAATACCTACTCCGAACTTTTCTTTTGTTTCCTTTACTGCTTGCTCAATATACAGATTGAATAGCATCAGGGAGAGGCTACAACGCTATCTCACTCCCTTCCCAACCACTGCTTCCCTTTCATGTCCCTCGACTCTTATAACTGCCATCTGCTTTCTGTACAAATTTTAAATAGCCTTTCGCTCCCTGTATTTTACCCCTTCCACCTTCAGAATTTGAAAGAGAGTATTCCAGTCAACATTGTCAAAAGTTTTCTCTAAGTCTACAAATGCTAGAAACGTAGGTTTACCTTTCCTTAATCTTTCTTCTAAGATAAGTCGTAGGGTCAGTATTGCCTCACGTGTTCCAACATTTCTACGGAATCCAAACTGATCTTCCCCGAGGTTGGCTTCTACCAGTTTTTCCAATCGTCTGTAAGGAATTCGCATTTGTATTTTGCAGCTGTGACTTATTAAACTGCGTAAAATCATTAAAAGCGTGTAAACGTACTGGTCTGACTGCCTGCCAACACATACCGACTTAGAGTTGTCGGACCAGTTCACTTTAAGACGTCAGAAGTTCCATGAGGCTTTTTGTGGATGATGGCATTGTATACAGAGAAGTTGCAACACTAGATAATTGAAACAAAATCAGGAAGATGTACATAGGATCGACGCTTCGTGCGGGGACAGGTTCATTGAGTAAGCGCCAAAGCATCTCGCAGATGCTCAGCCATCTCCAGTGGCAGACGCTCCAAGAGAGGCGTTCTGCATCACAGTGTGATTTACTGTTTAAGTTCCGAGAACTTATGTCCCTAGAAGAGTTGGGTTGGGTTGTTTGGGGGAGGAGACCAGACAGCGAGGCCATAGGTCTCGTCGGGTTAAGGAAGGACGGGGAAGGAAGTCGGCCGTGCCCTTTTCAAAGGAACCATCCCGGCATTTGCCTGGAGCGATTTAGGGAAGTCACGGAAAACCTAAATCAGGATGGCCGGACGCGGGATTGAACCGTCGTCCTCCCGAATGCGTGTCCAGTTTGCTAGCCACTGCGCCTAGAAGAGTCAACCAATATATTACTTCCTCTTACGCGTATCTCTCGAAAAAACAATGAGGTAAAATTAGTGAATTCGAGCCCACATGGGTGCTTACAAAAATCGTACTTTCTCAAACCATTCGGGACTGGAACAGGAAAGGGGGGAAGTGATAGTGACACATAAAGTATCTTCCGCCATACACAGTAAGAAGGTTTGCAGAGTATAGACATAGATTTAGATGCAAGACGTCGATTAACTGTTCAGGATGGCATCCTGCCCCATGGCACGAGTACCAATCCCACTAGGTGGTCACCACATCCATGCTCCGCACCATGATCCTCCCATTATTACGTCTTGGACACTGGTGCACATCCCATGTGAAAATTCTAGCACGTCGCCACTTTTATGATCAGCAATCGATGAAGATACTGAGCACCTGTCACACTCATATATTGACTGCACACCATGACAAGCCACATCCCTGATGTTTTACCTGTCTGACTTCGACCACCAGGTCCATTGGAGCATGCCTACTCAGATTTTGCGGTACTTTTCTTTTCCGAAATTCGTTGTGGACCATAGATGTGGATTCACATTTGGAATTCGCAGTGTGGGAGCCCATAATCAAGGAGCTGGCTCAAGTTTTCTCTACCGAAGGCCTGTCTAGGATAATTGGGTCAATTCATTTCCACTGTTTTTTGCGACCTACATCTTCTTAATTCTCTGTTTCACCCACAATCGAATGACGAGGCGGAGCAGATGGTCCACATGTTCAAGGATAAGATGAAGTCGGCAATCGAGTCAGCATTCATGGAGCATGCTTTGATTCCTTTTTTGAGCTCTTGCAGGATCACATCGATCGCTGTGTAGAGTCCAGAAGAGTGTCACAGACCTTCCACCATGTCTGTTGGCCTCAAGAACACATATGGAAGCTGCATCTCCAATGGTACCGTACTGGCACCACAATGTCTTCTTCTTCTGAACCAAAAGCGCTCAACACAGGAAGGGCTACTGGACGTCATGGGAAACCTATGAGATTGTACACTGAGTATCCTAAAGAACTTGACTCTCTTAGATATATCCTAGGTCACTGGGTGAACTAAGTTTTCCAAACGATTGGAAAAAGAGCGCAGATACTTCTGGTTTCCAAAAACGTCGTCGATCTAGTGCACAGAACTACAGGCTTATAGTGCTGACGTCAGTCCGTTAAAGAATGTTGGAACACGTTTTATGCTCGCTTATTATGATCTATTTGGAGATCGAAAATATCCTCTATACGAATCAACATGAACTATGTTAAAAAAGGGTCTCGTGAAAATCAGCTGGCTCTGGTCGTCCACGAGATGGAGAAGGCAGCACAATCGGCACCCACTTTGATGCCATGTTCCTTGACCCCTAGAAAGCGTACAATACATTTCCTCACTGATGCCCAAAGAAAAAATACGAGCTTACGAAATGTCAGACTAGCTTTGTGATTGGGATGCAGAGTGCCTAGCTATTAGATAGAATAAAACGGGTCGTTCTTAATGAAGAGAAATGATCTGACGTAAATTTGACTTCAGCCAAAGGGAGAGTCTTAGGACCAATACTATCTGCAGTATATATTAATGACCCAGTGGATAACATCAGAATCGCCATGAGGCTGTTTACAGATGATGCTGTTGCATACAGGGTGATTCTGTGATGATGTTACGAAGTTTCAGAGATGATGGAGAGGAGTAAATGCATCAATTTGAGGTAAGAGACCATAGTCCGAAAATGACTGAGTCGAAAGGAATAAGCGAAAATCTACTCACGTTCAGCCTTAGCACCCAACCTAAAGGCCCGAATCTCTTAACCCCTACGTGTACAGAATACTCCCCAATACCGTTAAATAATCCCCCTTATTGATGGACTGGTAACGGTGCATGTAACTTAATGTCTCAGAGATAGAAAATCCTCAGTTTTACAGTACAGTAATAATGAATTACCTTCACCTGCATAAGTTGCTACATTTACAACATTTGTTCAAATTGGCATCCGTCTCTGTCAGTGGAGGCATGACATTGTCGCACAAAGTTCTGTAGCACCCGTTCTAATATGCTTGGGGTTGTCTGAACAGTGCTGCAGGCAGCGAGAATTTTTACCAGGAGATCCTCTTCAGTCTCGACAGGCATCTCATACACAAGAATATTGACATGGCCCCTGAAGAAGAAATCGAGTGAAGTGAGATCAGATGCCCATCCACTTTTCAAGGAATGTCTGGTCCAGGTGTCCACAAACTCTTAGTTTAATGTGAAGTGGGGCTCGATCGAGTCGGAACCGCATCTGTTGACGAATAATAGATTGGGTATGTTCCAGGAACCTGGGTAGTATGCCTCTGATAAACACTGTGTACACTGGTGAATTGTAAGTTGGGAGGAAGAAGAAATGGGCCTAGTATGTAATCATTGACTATCGCCTGCCCACATGTTGCCTGGTAATCTGTGTTGATGGCTCTTCACAACCTTCACAACTATAGTATGGGATTCTCATCGACCCAGGCATTACTGTTGCGACTATTTAGCAGTCCGTCACTGGTGAAACAGGCTTCATTCGTGAAAAATACATGCGCAGGAAAGTGAGGCTCGACTTAAGGCACTGCAAGAACCACCGGCTGAATACGACCTGAGCTCCGAAGTTAGCGACACAAAGCAAGCACTTTCGGTGGGTGGTACGGGTGTAGCTGCATCTCCCGTAATACTAGTCACACAATGCTCTGTGAAACATTCATTTCACGCGCAACTATTCGAGTACTGATTGCAGGCGACTCATCCACTGTAACAAGCACTGCAACGGGAGTCCGTGTAGTTCTTCAACCTCTTCGGTCGTTGCTCTGTGGTGCCAGTTGCCCTGAATCACTTAACCGTTGGAACAGTCTCGGAAACACTATGAGAGCTGGATGTCTTCCATGAGGATATTCGGTCCTGTACAATCTCTACGCTTCTCTTCTGCTTCCATTTGCTGGCTAAAACACGAAAATTATGTCTGCAAGTTCCGTCACTGGATACAGCTCCATTTGGTTAGGACTGATGGATGTTAGTACTTCAACCTGTAATCACAAACAGCAATCTACTGCGATATATACTGAGGTGACAAAAGTCACGGAATAGCGATATGCACATATACAGATGGCCGTAGTATCGCGTACACACTTATAAAACAACAGTGGACTGCCTAAAGTGTCATTTGTACTCAGGTGATTCATGTGAAGATGTTTGTGAAGTGACTAGGCCTGCACATTGGGGACTAACAGACTATGAACGCGGAGTGGTAGTTGACACTAGATGCATGGGACATTCCATTTCAGAAATCGTTTGGGAATACAATGTTCTGAGATCCACAGTGTCAACAGTATGCGAAGAATACAAAATTTCAGGCATCACCTCACACCACGAACAACGCAGTGGTCGACGGCCTTCACTTAACGATCGAGAGCAATGGCGTTTGCGTAGCCTTGTCAGTGCTCATAGACAAGCAACTCTGTATGAAATAACCGCAGAAATCAATGTGGGACGTACGACGAACGTATACGTTAGGTCAGTCTAGTAAAGTCAAATCGTTCAAATGTCTCTGAGCACTATGGGACTTAACATCTGAGGTCATCAGTCCCCTAGAACTTAGAACTACTTCAACCTAACTAACCTAAAGACATCACACACATCCATGCCAGAGGGAGGATTCGAACCTGCGACCGTAGCGGTCACGCGGTTCGAGACTGAAGCGCCTAGAGCAGCTCTGCCACAACGGCCGGCTGCAGTAAAGTCAGGCATCAATGGGCTATGACAGTAGATGACCGACGCGAGTGCCTTTGCTAACAGCACGACATTGCTTACAGCACCTCTCCTAGGCACATGATCATACCCGTTGGACCCTAGATGGTTGGTCTGATCAAATGATTACCGAATTCAGCTGGTACGTGCTGATGTCAGGGTTCGAGTATGGCGCAAACCCCATGAAGCTAGGAACCTAAGCTGCCAACAAGGCACTCTGCAAGCTAGTGGTGGCTCCATAATGCTGTGGGTTGTATTTACATGGAATGGACTGAGTCCTCTGGTCCAACTGAACCGATTATTGATTGGAAATGATTATGTTTGGCTACTTGGAGACCATTTGCAGCCATTAACGGGTTTCATGTACCCAAACAATGATGGAATTTTTATGGATGACAATGCGCCGTGTTACAGGTCCACAATTGTTTGCGACTGGTTTGAAGAACATTCTGGACAGTGCCAGTGAATGATTTGGCCACCCAGATTACCCGACGTGAAACTCATCGAACATTCATGGGACACAATCGAGAGATCCGTTCTTGCACAAAATTCTGCACCAGTAACACTTCCGCAGCTATGGCCGGCTGTAGTGGCACATGGCTCAGTATTTCTGTAGAGGACTTTCGATGACTTGAGTACATGCCACGTCGAGTTACTGCACTGCGCCGTCCCAAAGAATGTCCGACACGATATTAGGAGGTATCCCATAATTTTTGTGATCTCAGAGTAGACACTGTATTCCAGGATTGTTCATGTCAGTATGCAGTAAGCCATCTGCATTTGATTAGTTGAGTTATTATCCCGACATATACTCCTAAGAACTGTCGGGATTGCCTACTTTACAGTCTGAGGAATAATAGTACCAGTACATGCGTTCGACTGTCAGAGGTATCAGAAAGATTTTCGCTTATATCTTTCGACTCAGTCGTTTCCGGCCCGGGATCCCTTACCTCAAATTGATACATTTACCTTTATCCACCATCCCTGAAAGTTTTTAACATCTCGGGACGCTGGAAAACTGTAGCGAAATGCAGAAAGACCTGCAGAGAATCGACACTTAGTGTAGGGATTGCTAGTTGACCCTCAACAAAAAAAAAATGTTAATTTTTGCTCGTAAATAGGCGGAAAGACCTATTATTTTGTAATTATTCGATTGCCCAACTATCTCAAGAAACAATCACATCCAATAAATTTCTGGGTGTATGCATAGTGGAAAGGAGAAATCTGATAGATGAATTGGAAGAATCCTCAAGAAGTGTAGTCCAACCACAAAGGAACTATTTTACAAAACTCTCTTTCGGCTGATACTTCAATAAAGTTCCTCAGTTTGAGTAGTATTGATAAAGGAAATAGAACAGATCCATATAAGCACAGTGAGTTTCGATGCGGATTCGTATAGTAAGTGCAAAACTGCCACAGAGAAGCTCACCCAACTGGAAGACGATGCAAGAGAGACATTTGGCATCACTGTGTGGTTTGCTGTTTAAGTTCTGAGAGCTTACATTCCTAGAAGAGTCAACCAATATATTGCTTCTTCCTACATGTATTTGAAGAAAAGACTATGTAAGTAAAATTGGAGAGGTTCGAGCTCATTTGGGGACATTCCAACAGTTGTTCTTCCTGCACACCATTCGCAGTTGTAATGGGGAATGGAGGAAGTGATACCGGTACATGAAGTAGCCTCCGCCACACACCGTCAGGTGGTTTGCTCAGTATACATATATAAATCTAAGTCTGTCATTTGTTTTCGATACGGCAGACCATAATTAAGCATTCTGTTGTATGTCACTGCACATTCGAGTAGGAGATACTCTTTCGTAAATTCTATATGGACCTGACAGGAATTCTTTTGGGCATGATATAACGTGTATCAGTTGTTAGTCCTTAATCATTTTGTTTTCTTATATTTTTACGTTTCTTTGCTCTAAGAGCAAGCTACAAATCTTTACTCCAGACTGAGGTTTTGTCAAGATCTGACTTGGTGTAAATACAAATTTGTCTGATTAAATTTCATCATAGGTAATCACCCCACCTGCCTGGAATCTGATATTACAACTAATGTATTCCAGTAATTAGATAATATAGAAAAAGATTAGTAACTTCTGTGGGACACAATTAAAATCGCTTTAGTGTCTATAGTAGATTCCGTCCAGGACAACATCCTGATTCCTACCAATCCAGAATTTCTCAGTTAGTTGCAGTCTTGCCTGTTTATACCATATTAACACTTAATTTTTAACAGACTTACGTATTGTACTGATTTCACAAAGATTTTCGAAATTATAGAAATAACAAAGCTATATGATTAGATATAGCCATGACTGGTACAATATCAAGTATATAGTAGGAGTGGGATAAACTATGTTTCAGCACAATTTTTTACTGCAGGTTGCCTACATCAGAGGCAAGTATGCACTCAAGGGCAAACCTATTGTTCTCTTTTGATTGACAGGTAATGACCCTTCCTTTTGATTGATGACTACTTAACCTACTGTACCCCACCCCTTCCCCTTCCCCTCCTCCTCCCGACTCCTCAGGAAACCTCCAACCCAGCCCCTCCCCCTCGCTGATACAGGTACACTTTCAGGTCTGAGTTATTTGAATAACCCCCTCTCACTCTTATCAGTTTGATTGACTGCATAATTAAATTGATCAATTAATTAACCCATCATCCTCCTCTTCCCCCCTCCCTTCCCCTCCCCCATTAGGTAATTGGTGGGAAAAGGCCTCAGTCTGTACTGGGCTGCTGGATAGGACAGATGTAAGTCTTTATTTTGCATGTATTGTTTATTTAAGCTATTTGAGTTGTCACAGGGAGTAGCACCATCCAGTGTGTTCTCTATGAGATCTGGAGTCCAACTGACCTAGTTCACATTACCGCCAGCAGAGGACTCTGTCACTCCTCCCCCTCACCCCTCCTGCGACGTAATCTAAGACAGCGGTCTGGTGAAAAAGTGTGGGGAAAAAGAATCAGTCTGTGTCTAGCTACTGGACTCGGATGATGGACATAATTGTTTACTGTGTTCAATGGACGAGATGTCTGTGCTGGAGAAGGAAACGTATATTAGCATTTGAGGACTGTGTCAATAGCAATGATATTTGGTGAAGACGAATATGGGCTAAGTTATGCTTCGCAACTCATGCTGATAAATGCATGAGCTGTAAATGTAGATCGTTCGATAAAAGTCCAGTCAGTCAGACTTCCGAAGCGCAGGAGGTAGGACATTCACCCCAGTCTCTGCGTCCTGCCTTAAGAGAGACCACGTGCTGGGCTACCTGCCCCAGGAGTCTGCGACGGCTTACGGCATGGTCACGAGATAGCCACTAAGCACTTCCTGTCGCGTTGGAAATACCCCCAGCCTTCCAGCCTACCTCCCCCATTCCCAAATGTTCAAATGTGTGTGAATTCCTAAGGGACAAAACTGCTTAGGTCATTGATCCCTAGTCTTAGACACTACTTAAATTATATTATGCTAAGAACACCACACACACCCATGCCCTAGGGAGGACTCGAACCTCCGGCGGGAGGGATCGCGCAGTCCGTGACATGGCGCCTCAAACCGCACGGCCACTCCACGCGGCTCCCCCATTCCCTAGTGCACGGATACTTTGTGTTGTTGAACACGAACTGCTTCAGGAGCTATTAAATCTGGTGTTGCGGAATATTGTCACATACATAACTTGAAGAATCCACAGAGGCTAATTGTACCACTGCACAGATAGAGAGAGAGAGAGTTTTGCAGATGACGCAAGAATATTCAAGCAATCACACGTTTTATTCCGAGGAATACCGCCACCGCCACACACTTGACACGGACTCTAAAAGAAAAAGATCGCGACACAGTTGTGAAACCGTTCCTGACACACGTCGCGCGGTTTTGTGGGAAATACACCCGTCTTTGAGCACAAGCTGCTTCAGTAGTTTACCTCGATTCTACGATGTATGCCGCCACACTTGAACACGTACTCTAAAAAAAAGATTGCGGTACATTTGTAAAGCCTCTCTGTCTTCCTCCACTACTCCGGAATATTTGCGTGCATAAGCAAATTAGGTAAAGTGTTAAATGCTTTTATGAATTTGCAGATGCTGCTTTAAACAATTTGTTTCAAATACACTCGCACACAGAACACTGCTCTGTCCTCCCAGGTGCACATGGAACGGAAATATATTACGGCAGAATACTCTCGAAAAAATACATCACTAAAATAAATTAGTGCAAATACACAGCGTCGAAACTCTGAAGACGCTCCTGCAAAATATTTTTAAATTCACCATCACAGTAGTTTGTAAAACGAGACACAGTCGAAACTGGCTGATATAATGCGACAGGACTGTGTTTTCCCCACTCAATGGAAATGGGAACAGTCGTAGCTCCACCAATGGTGTAGGATGTGTAAGGTCAGCGTCAAAACGAAGCTACCTCCTGCAACACGAGGTAGTATAAAAGACAGCATGAACAGTTACAGTGATGTTTCTTATCAGGAAAATTAGAAACGCTCCACATCATACAGGAACTGGAAGAAGCACGAGTATTTTGCTACTGCATTGCAATGCGTTTCCAAACTACACTCCTGGAAATTGAAATAAGAACACCGTGAATTCATTGTCCCAGGAAGGGGAAACTTTATTGACACATTCCTGGGGTCAGATACATCACATGATCACACTGACAGAACCACAGGCACATAGACACAGGCAACAGAGCATGCACAATGTCGGCACTACTACAGTGTATATCCACCTTTCGCAGCAATGCAGGCTGCTATTCTCCCATGGAGACGATCGTAGAGATGCTGGATGTAGTCCTGTGGAACGGCTTGCCATGCCATTTCCACCTGGCGCCTCAGTTGGACCAGCGTTCGTGCTGGACGTGCAGACCGCGTGAGACGACGCTTCATCCAGTCCCAAACATGCTCAATGGGGGACAGATCCGGAGATCTTGCTGGCCAGGGTAGTTGACTTACACCTTCTAGAGCACGTTGGGTGGCACGGGATACATGCGGACGTGCATTGTCCTGTTGGAACAGCAAGTTCCCTTGCCGGTCTAGGAATGGTAGAACGATGGGTTCGATGACGGTTTGGATGTACCGTGCACTATTCAGTGTCCCCTCGACGATCACCAGTGGTGTACGGCCAGTGTAGGAGATCGCTCCCCACACCATGATGCCGGGTGTTGGCCCTGTGTGCCTCGGTCGTATGCAGTCCTGATTGTGGCGCTCACCTGCACGGCGCCAAACACGCATACGACCATCATTGGCACCAAGGCAGAAGCGACTCTCATCGCTGAAGACGACACGTCTCCATTCGTCCCTCCATTCACGCCTGTCGCGACACCACTGGAGGCGGGCTGCACGATGTTGGGGCGTGAGCGGAAGACGGCCTAACGGTGTGTGGGACCGTAGCCCAGCTTCATGGAGACGGTTGCGAATGGTCCACGCCGATACCCCAGGAGCAACAGTGTCCCTAATTTGCTGGGAAGTGGCGGTGCGGTCCCCTACGGCACTGCGTAGGATCCTACGGTCTTGGCGTGCATCCGTGCGTCGCTGCGGTCCGGTCCCACGTCGACGGGCACGTGCACCTTCCGCCGACCACTGGCGACAACATCGATGTAGTGTGGAGACCTCACGCCCCACGTGTTGAGCAATTCGGCGGTACGTCCACCCGGCCTCCCGCATGCCCACTATACGCCCTCGCTCAAAGTCCGTCAACTGCACATACGGTTCACGTCCACGCTGTCGCGGCATGCTACCAGTGTTAAAGACTGCGATGGAGCTCCGTATGCCACGGCAAACTGGCTGACACTGACGGCGGCGGTGCACAAATGCTGCGCAGCTAGCGCCATTCGACGGCCAACACCGCGGTTCCTGGTGTGTCCGCTGTGCTGTGCGTGTGATCATTGCTTGTACAGCCCTCTCGCAGTGTCCGGAGCAAGTATGGTGGGTCTGACACACCGGTGTCAATGTGTTCTTTTTTCCATTTCCAGGAGTGTATATACACATGCTATTGTCTGAAGGAGATCTGCGCCTCTCAGGGTGCATTCACGTCTGTCGCCCAAAATTCTATCATCGTTGTTTTGTACCATCCAACAGAGAAACACTACGAGATATAAAAGCTCCGCAACTTCATCTTACAGAGAATTCGATAAGAGTTTTACTGCATCTCTCTCTTCCGATATATCGAAAACAAATACTGTGTGCGTGCCGGCATCCAGCATATGTGGTGATCCCATTAAAGGTATTGATCCACTGGAGAAGGTGGCCAGTGATTGAAGTCGCTTATACAGACCAGTGTAAAGTTTCATCTTGTGTACTGTACGAGGACCATAACCCACAGACTACCTGTCACAAAAGAGGGTCGCTGTTTTGTTGTTTGATACATTGTTCTTTTTCTGTTAATGCAAAGAAAAAAATGATTATTTCCTTGGTTTGCAGTGCTTCCATGTTAACGTTTTATCGATTCCTCATGCTACAGCATATTCGTTCCCGTGTACAAGAATTGTTCTGCACAAAGACGAAGACGAAGACGCAAGTACTCCCTCAATTTTCCCTCAATTTATACACATTTTCCATCATTTTTTGCTGATTTTATCGATTTTATGTCGCTTCTGCTCATATGATCATGACATCAATATCTCGTTCCATATTGTAAAATTGCTTGTAAATGTAGTACAGTTGCCGACACCTAGCGCAAAGGCACTATATTTCTGGTCAGGCGGCATAGTGTAGCACTGTACTCGAATGCATCCAGTGACATCCACCCACATATTCTACTGTTGCAGTGGGTTTTCTGTGATTGGGTAAAGTATATTGTTAACTGCTGAATCTATAACTGGGTGCAATTGTTTAGAGCTACTGTATATGTCCAAGCTACAACTGCCTGTTTTGCAGTGCACTGACCTCTTTATGCAGCGCTGGTGGTGTACATGGGGGTGGGTGCACTGTGTGTGGACCTTGGGACAGGAGCGTGTGGGATGTGCGAGAGTTTTCAGCTATCTCCGACATCTAGTCATGACAACTACTGCTACAGACTGCATTGTGGTTTAAGTGTGTAGTGTTTAGTGCTTCTCAATACACTGCAGTGGACTCTGTATTGCAGTGGTATTTGCTGTTATCTCTATTGTGCCACACACCTTTCTTCCTCCTTTAAATTGTAGCAGAGAGAACTGATTTAGGAATTCTACAGTACTGTTGAAAACCCAATCGCGAAATCAATTCATTTTTTCCAATAGTTGTATTGCATGCACACATGCGTTCAGGTGTGGGTGTCTCTCCTGGCCGGTGCAGATGGGGGCTTCGCTGTAGATGGCGAATGGCGCACGCCTTGCGACCGCTAGTTTGTGTGATCAGAAAGATTTTTTTTTCATCAGATATGTTTAGTGGAACGCTGTGGTGAAGGAGGGTGTTTGTGCTCTCAAACATTGGTGCATACAAGACCTCGGATATATTTAGCACTACGATCTATCTGTGGTGGAAATTTCATTACTTGATTTGCATAATGTTTGTGTGTGATACTCATATGTTGAAAACATGTTTTATTATGAAGGATGATCATCATAAGGTGGAGGTAAATGTTTTAAGCGATCTGTTTGACTGCTGTGAATTGTTAAATTATTAATTTGAAATGGTAGTGTAAATGGCTTATTTCTTCTATTTTTGACATCGAAATTATTTCAGTTCTCCCTTTACTTCTGGCATTAGACAATGGGAACACTGTATTCTGAGGATAGATGCAAACCTCCATCTGTGTTTTGGGACGTTGGTTCACATAGACAATCAGAGAGTGGCCTCTTGAGAAAGACAGAGACATGAAGCGAGTCTGGAATTTCATGATCAACAGAATGCCGCCACTTGATGCTTCGTTTGGGGGTTGTGAGATTAAAGGAGGCTAATATGTGGTCTGTGGACGATGGTATTTAGTAATGGGATCTGTGATTAGGACATTTTGACCTTCATTGCAGTGCCCTGACGATAGAGATACACACGGGAGACCACAAACATTGGCTACTATACACAGACCACTTTTGCAGGGTTTAACTGTCAGTGCCAAATGACTGCTGTATGTTTCTGATCTGTACAAAATAGTTTCCCCTAACGTTCTAATAATTTGTCCATCCACAGAAACTGACAGTGCGTTTCAAAACATTTAATGAACTTTTAGATATGTAATTGTTCTGATTTTCCCGTATGTGCTTAGACACCAGTGTCCTTCGAAAAGTGAGAAAAATAAATAATAAGATCCTCAGCAACCATGACTACGGCAGCAAATATAAACTAAGTCTACACAGCGTTTCCAAGCGTGATCAGAATAAAAAAGCTTCAAAATTGCTTAAGCATTCCATCCTGCAAATCGATTTCCTGAAAAATTATCTAAATAAACAGTACTGCAAACACTACAGTCAGTTTCCCCACAAATTCTTTAACTAAATAAATAAACTATATTTCATACACCGCCTTGAATCCCATAAATTATTAAATAAACAATATTCCACACATGTCTAAACTGTTTAAACGATATTCCATACACTGCAATCGATTTCCCTTTAAATGACTGGTCAACTGAGTCTTTTTCCCACCAATTTGTGGGAGGGGGAGGGGAGGGGAAGGGCTTAGGGTTTTCCCAGAGGATGGATAATTAATTGATCGATTTAATTAATTAGTCAATCAAACTGATATGAAAAGTGTGTTTGTATCGGCAAGGGGAGTTTCTAAATGGGTGAGGGAGGAGGATGTGGAGGAGGAGAAGGGGAGGGATGGGGGAGCAATAGGTTAAGGACCTGTTAATGAAAAGGATGGATTATCCCCAGGGGGATCTTAATCCTCTTAGCAGAACAATAGGTTAAGGACCCGTCAATCGAAGGAGAACAGTAGGTTTGCCCCTGATGTAGGCAACCTGCACTAACAAAATGTGCTTATGTTGTTGTTGTGCTACTACTTTGGAAGACTAACAGGAACAGTATTAGGAATTTCATCACTTGATATTGTCCTATATGACAATATATTGCAGCACAATTCCATGACATGCTGTCTATAAAAGCAGTATTTGCACTGATAGGAGATGCTATTCAATCATCCCCTTTAATTATGGGACTGACTATAATATGTACATGATGGAAAATTCCATTTACAATTTTATATATATATATATATATATATATATATATATATATATATATATATATTAAAGCTTACTTACTTCCCCCATTATTTCTTAGGAGTAGCAGGTATACCATGACATTATTCTGAGTATCCAGATGAATATACATTGTGAAATTTACTGTCAAGTATTGTATCTACAATCTCAGTTGTTGGGATTGTTATATTCATTACAATCACATAAGAATGAAAAATTACAAACTGAACAATTGTATTTAGAGATAACACAAGCAGATGAACTGAATGATTACAAAATAATCCTCCTGCCAAACACAGTTACTCAGAATTACCATTAATTTATAGATTTTAATATGGCACCATTAGTGCTGTAGATTTAAGTTCTACAAACAAAAGAAAGTATTAATGGCAACACGTTCAAATTTGTCATTACAAGATGGACCCTCACCATTAATTGAGCAATTATTTTTCTTTGAGTATGCTATAGTTGAACTATTGTTAATTACAGAAGTTATAGGTTACACTCTTAGCTATATATTAGCTATTGCTTATACAAATTGACATATACTTCATGGGAATTTAACTGAAACTATTTGAACAGTCTTACCTGCTACTACCTTAATTTTTATTGCACTATGACTACTATATTTACTTGATGACACAGTAGATGCAATGATCGCAATTGAAACAACTGTGAAAAATGACATTAAAGTTATGATTATTCAAATTATACATATGTTAAATTAGATACTTACATAACACCAGAAATAGATTTGCAAGCTGATGGATTTCAACTACTGGATCTAGATAACAAATTTTTACTGATAAATACAGAAGATTGAGTTTTAAGTAGAACATCTAGCGTATTACATTTATCAGCAATTCCTCACTAGAAGTTAAGATTGATGCCACGTCTGGACGATTAAATCAAGGAACATTCACAATAAACTGACCTGGATTATTCTTTTTTCAGTGTTTGGAAATTTGTAGAACGAGTCACAGATTTATACCGATTGTAGCTGAAGGAACTTCAGTAAATCTATTCATTAAATGATTATATCTAGAATAATCTAAGGAGTTAGTTGAATTATAACATTAGAGTGCCAATCTGAAATAAGCAGAAATTTAGGACAACTTACATCAGATGACTGAAAATGTGTAGCTGTGTCTTATACAAAAAAAGTAAATTAACGTCTACTTCTGATGGAGAATTATTAATCCAAATCCCTCAAATATCGCCACTAATATGAATTTCTCTACTTACATATTCTCTGTGTTTTTATTCTATTTAATCAAATAACATTTTTCTTTCATGGTATATTTATAGCTTTTACTTTGTGGACCATCTGACTACAACTGAATGAAACACAATTTTCGTGCCATATTCGTTTCGCCTTTGTTCTCTGCAAGGCATCTTCAGTGGCCTGGAATATGTACATATTTTTACAAATTAGTTATATATTGGGACACTGTACCTGTAGGTAATAAACGGTTCTGATAGTTGGTTTTTGCTATGATGTAGTAATATTTCAAATTCTACTTACAGGTTGCGTGAACGATTTTCTTCATATTACGTTTCTGTTCCATTTTTGGTGCTGTTTCTCTTCTTATAACTACCACTTACGTTTTTTTCCACATTTCACAGCACTAGGAACTGAACACTTCTTTTGATGCAATGTTTTGGTTTGTGTTGCCGACTGTCGGATGTTATTCCCAAAGTTCGAATGTTATTGCCAAATTTCGAGTGTAATTTTTGAAGTATCTGTAATTTGTTTGTGTATGCGTGTGTGTTTGTGTGTGTGTGTGTGTGTGTGTGTGTGCGTGCGTGCGTGTGTGTGTGTGAAATAATTGAACCGTGCTGCGGCTCGCGTTGGTGCAGTTTGTAGGTTTCCGTCCTCTGTTGGAGGCCAGACTGTATCGTTTGGTTGACATGTTTGCGATTGTTTGTCTTCTTCTCGTGTTGACTGGCCCCACTTGGTGTCGCAAGAGTTGCCTGTCTGCTAGTGGCAGCAGTGGCGGTTCGGTATGTAGTATCTGTCGCCATATCTTTTTGGCAAAGCCGTTGTTCTTCCGGGTCGTGTCAGTGTAGAGTTTGGTTGGGGACTCAGGAGGAGCCAGGTCCGCGCAGTGCCCGAACACGCCAGGACTGCTGGGTGGCGCGCATGGACTATCAAAGGCCTGTGGTGACAAGGGTGCACGACTTCATCGTAAACCGGATCCTGCAAGCTTTAAGGTGAGTGCTTTTGGATTCAAGTAAAGAGACCTCCACCACTGTGAGATCTTGCGATTCTCCAGTGACTTGGCTTTGTGTTGCTGCTCGTAGTGTTGATGAGGTGAAGAGCAGCGAGTGGAGTGCATGGGGAAGGCGGATCTGATTAGCTTTCCTGGACCTCTAATTACTATTTATTGCGTTCAGTTTGTTAGTATTTGTTAAGTTCAGCCAGGGGTATTTTTCCTGCCTTGTGGCCGATAAAACCCCAGTTACCTGCCCTGGGGTTAGTGTATGTAACGGTAGTGTACATTGCTATTGCATTGCTGTTTTATGGTACGTTTGTTAAAATTTTTTATAATTGCTGTTCCCGGCGTTAAAGGTCTTCGGCCGTGACTGTGGTTACTTGCCGTAAAATTCTACTTGGGATCACATTGGCTTGTTTATTAAAACATTGTTTTAAAACATTATTTGCTGTGTCTGTATTTTATGCTCAATTGGTAAATTGTAACGCACTGAAGGCACTATTAATTACACAGTTGTTTATTCCTTCATTAATAACATGTGATATCTTATTTATTGCTGAGTCTATAATTACCGTTTTAAAATAAATGTGTGTAATTGCAAAAGGGAACCAATAGTTACTGATTACGGCCCCGTCCACAATCGTAACCGAATCCTGCCTTACTTGTGTGTGTGTGTGTGTCCAGAAGGCGAAGGGAGGGGGAGATATTGTTTTTGACTGCTTATATGAGAGGTGCGATTTTTATCTTATCATTTCTTTTGTTAAGTGTAGTAGGGAGCCTGTACTGATGTGTGTTTGATCATTTATAACATGTTTGGTTTTAGCGATGGCTCTCTGAATGTGGAAGTTTTCTTGCATATGTATAAGATGTTTGTCATGGTTGCTTATTCTCATTATTTACATTTTTGTTCCATGTTTCTAGGGTGGTGATTATGGTGTTTTAAATGTTCTGTAAATGTGGAATGTTTCGTACTTCCACCTCCTGATATATTCTTTGTACCGTGTTTTAAAATTCCTGCATGTCATGTCTATGTATACTAAACTGGAGGGTTTGCCCAGTCTTATATGCTCTCTGGAAGCCCTGTCTCTTTAGGATTTTTGCATCTCTGTGTGTTAATTTATATATGTAGATCATAGTGTACCATCTGGCTCTTTCCTGTGTGATGTTCTCATTGTGTGTGTTTGTTGGTGTGTTTGTGAGTTTTCAGCCTGTGAGTTATCTTGTATTCTGGAAGTGCAGTGTTTGTTTTGAATTTGTGTTTTTGTTTTTTGGTTGAGCCTGTGTACTACATGTGTGTCATGTCCATTGTTCCTAGCTATTTGTTTGATTGTACTCATTTCTTTTTCATAGTTTTTCTTTTTGAGTGGGATCCTGTTTAATGTATGTAACTTATATCTTAATGTTGCAAGCTTATGATTGTGGGGATGATAAGATGTGAAATGTATTATTGTGTCTGTGGCTGTTGATTTTCTAAAGATGTTAAATGCATGTTTACCATTTTCTTTTATGTAGTTATGTCAAGAAAATTTATTTGATTTTCTTTTTCAAGTGTGAATTTTATGTTCTGATGAACTTTGTTGATTTCTAAGTGGAGTTCATCTACTTTTTCAGTTGGCTCATCTACCAGACAAATAATGTCATCCACATATCTGTACCAATATATGATTTTAAAACTTTTATTAGTGATTATCTTTTCGAATATCTGATTTTATAGATGACTGATGAAAATCTTTGCTAATGTTCCTGATATTGGGTTCCCATGTGCAGTCCATCACTTTGTAGGTAATATTCATTCTCAAACTGAAAGTAGTTTTGTTCTGTTTTGTCAGTCTGAGCATATTTGTTATTTGTTTTATTGATTCTGTGGCGAGGTTGCTGTAGGATATGATATTTTGTTCTATGATTTCTATTGTTTCTGTGATAGGGATGGAGGTATACATATTTTCTATGTTGAATGAAATGAGTGATGCTGTGTGTGGTACCTGTATGTTCTGTATGTGTTCTATTAGGTTTCCTGTGTTTACCACTGTTCTGTTATTTTCTGTTTGATAGTGTTTTGTAATTAACTTCTGGAGATGTTTGACTATGTGGTCTATAAAGTAAAAATTAGCAATATACTGTAACATTACACACAACTAAGGAAGACATGAGTACAAAATTTGAACATTTTTATTGTTTAAACAGTACCCTATTAAATGAACAAAAAATATCGATTGAAAGAAAGAATGTATTCTGAAAATGATAACAAACCTATTCCTTACATTTAGTCCATCAACTAAAAACTTCATTTTACTATTAAACTGAGCTAAGGTATTTCTAAGTCTATTAGTAATCCCTTTATTATTTCAATTAACAGCAGCGTGGAATAATATTATCTGAAAAAAGTTAAATTTAACTTTTCACAATGAATTTAGAACGCTATTAGGACCAAAACCATTTAATGGAACGACAGTCTTCCTTATCTCAATTTTTATTATAATACTATCTAATAATTTTATAGGATTACTTCCATACATTGTTACAAGAACTAGACATCTAGCACTAACATTTGCAATTGTTTCACCTATATGATTAAGATCATTTTATTTGTATGAATTAACCACATCAATCATGTAGTACTTCAAGGTACACCTCCTGCATTAATATCATTTATGGTTTTAATTGAAGCAACAAGAAATATTATTCAACTAGGAGCATTAGTAGGACAAGTAGCCATAAATATAACTGGTGTACACTTACTATTAACACAGGATCACAGGATCCTCAATAGCACTAAACTTAATTTCACTATTAATTACTGAATGAATATTATTATTAAGCCTAGAATCAGAAGTTGCTGTAATCCATGCTTACGTCTCCTCAGTTCTAGGAACTGTACATTCTAAAGAGATATACTGAAATCAAATCACTTATTTCACCTAGTAAATGATAGACCCTGACCATTGACTAGAGCAACTAGAGCAAGAGTTGTAGTATCAGGACTAGCTAAACGATTTCACTTATTTAGTATAACACTATTATCAGTGGGTTTTACTTACAATAACCCAATGATGACGAGATGTAGCTTGAGAAGGTACATTCCAAGGATTAAATACAGAATTTGTTTCTACTGGATTATGATGAGAAATAATTTTATTTATTTAACCTAAAATCCTATTCTTCCTACCATTATTCTGAGCTTTTGTAAGTAGAAGACTAGCACTTACTACTGAGTTAGGAATATTATGACCACCAACAGAAATTCAATCTTCCAAACCCTCACCTTCATGGATCAACATTCTTTGTTGCTATAGGATTCCATGAACGTCCTGTTATAATTGGAACAATTGCTTAACAGCATGCTTATCTTCGCATTCAATGAATCGGTTCTCACAAAGACATCACTTTGTATTTGAAGCTGCTGCATGATATTGACATTTTTAGATGTAGTTTGAATATTGTTATACAGCTTAGTTTGCTGATGAGGTAGATGTTTTCCTAGTATAAGTAGTAAATTTGACTTCCAATCAAAAAGCTTGATCATTAATCAAGGAAAGCAATTCTACTTGTATCTACATAAATTTTCATAAGAATTTATTGCAGCAATAACCGTTATACTCCTTGTAGCAATCCCTTAAAATTTAATTAATTACTGAGAAAAACGATCACCATTTGACTGTGGATTTCACCCAAAAAGCTCAATATGAATGCTTTTTCCCCTACGATTTTTCTTAATTGCTGTAATCTTCTTAATTTTTGATGCAGAAATTGCGTTAATTTTACCAATTGCAATTATTATAAAAACTTCAGGTATTATGATATGAGCAGTATCAACAATATTCTTCATCTTGGTCTTTTAGGAAAACTATATCATAAACAAAATCAAGGAGCTCTACAATGAGCAGAAGAAAGTGTTGTAGTTAACTGCAACATTTAAATTTGATTTAAAATGATTTCTTCTGGACAACTCTTTCTCTTCCAATGATGAATTTATACTTAAAATATGGTAGCCAGTAAAAAAATTAAGTGTAGTTGCATGAGTAGGACTAAAAACAGTAATGTGTTCGTTAATGTTAACACAAATCATGTACACAATCGTATCCTTTACACTGACTCATTCCACATCATTTCGATAAAATAATCGTTCAAATGGTATACAGAACATGTAATCAACTAAATAAATAACTAATGAATTTCAGATTGTGTTATAAAGTATTGGTAATAATCAACTTTAAATTAAATAAGAAATGAATTACTGCTGCGAGTTTCGACCTTGAAATTTGGTAATTATAGCCTTATTCTATATTAACTAAAACCAAAACTAGGTGTATAACTGTTATTAATTTGACTGAACTATTAAGTTCCAAACAAGGAAACATAAAGCCAATATCCAAACTGCAAAATTTTTGTATAATATACATTATTTATGTTATTTATCTCTTAAGACTTACGAAATAACCTTGCTTGACGGTACTGTGACCGAGACTCAAACTCAGGACCTTTGCCTTTCAGAGCAAGCGCTCTACAGACTGAGCTACCCAAGAACGACACATGACCTCTCCTCACAGTTTTACTTTCATCAGTAACTCGTCTCCTATCTTGCAAACTTCATAGAAGTTCTGGTGCGAACCTTGCAAGACTAATACATTATTGCATCGTCAGCAGCACAGTGTACGCGAAGATTATCAATGACGTCAGGTGAAACAAGACCAGGGATGCAAGTTGAGGACTCCCCTTCTGCCATGCAAATGGCAACGAAAGCACTGCGACCATCGATCAACCGGGACTGGGGGTCCAGGACGGCCAGAGTGGCCGAGCAGTTCTAGGCGCTACAGTCTGGAACCCCGCGACTGCTACGGTCTCAGGTTCGAGTCCTGCCTCGGGCATGGATCTGTGTGATGTCCTTAGGTTAGTTAGGTTTAAGTAGTTCTAAGTTCTAGGTGACTGATGACCACAGCAGTTAAGTCCCATAGTGCTCAGAGCCATTTGAACCATTTTTTGGGGGGTCCAGACAATTAGAGTTTTCGAGCTGCTTTTTGAACTACCTGCTGAAGCTGAGATAACCACCCTCTGTCCCTATGACATGGTACTTGACCACGTAGCTGAGAAATAGGCACAGCTCAAGACATATACTGTTTTGAATAGTGTATGGCAAGTGCATATCGATCTCTGTAGCCATGTGCCCTTGTACTTCTACACTGGTGGCTGCAGAGCAATTATCCTGTATGACGTATGACGGGCAACCCTGCATGTGCTCGAGATGCGGAAAAGGAGGACATCTTCGGCTGGAATGCGTACAGTGATTGATCACACAGTTACCACCTATGGACGTGACACCCTCACCCAGCCCGACTGCTCTGTCGGTGACGTATGCAGCAATGTTTTCCGTCGAAACTATTTTACAAAGTCTGCTGCTTAGCCACCCCAGTCCCCAACAGCCATCAAAAAGTGACTGTTTGAACGAGGGGGGACCAATGGACAGACGGGGGGGGGGGGGGGGTGGAGGGCGCCATACAGCAGATTCTTCCATCTAACAATATCGGCGTCGCTGTCATGTCCTCACTTGTGTTGCTGACAGAAGCTTTTGAACCTGGATTGCGGAACTCATTGCCGTCATCTGACACAGGACATGCTCAAAAGCAGCGTCCGTCTCGGCGGTGCAAGTGGAGGCGCAAGTCTATGCCAGGAACCAATGACAATCTCATTCACGTAGATGTTGACGTCACACATGCGGACGACGCTCACCTTGCACAACGGTCATGCTCGGCCCCGGCCTCTCTATACATGGCGCAACAAACAGCGTGCAGGTGGAGACAGTTGTCTCTCTGCCAGCATCATACAACCGCTTCCCCATGGGAGAAGACTGTATGGACATCGACCACTCCTGTACCGCAACGGCATTGGAAAACGATGAAGAAGACATGTCGGTGGTCCCACTGGGGTCAACGCACCCAGCTACCGCCATGCTGCAATGAATTACAAATGTGCCCCAGTAGTCGGGCGGGATGGGGTAATGTCACACGTTGACTACACTCACTTCCTTTCTCAGCGATAGTGGATCAACTTTAAACGAACCCCGTACAAGCGTACAGAATGGGCACAGTCAATAACAATATGAGTCGCATCACAGTGAAGATACAGTTACTCTGAGACATGATTCGCGCGTCAGATGTCAACTTTGCCTTATTACAAGAGGTGCATATCGTGACGATTCTGGATATTTATGGATACAACTTGTACCATTCTGTTGATGATAAGGCTGGGTGTAGAGTGGCGATCTATGTCCGAGAGGGGCTTCTGGTCCACAGGGGGCATGACCATTACCGTATTCGGAATTCGTATCATAAATCTATATACTCCGCCAGGCACATCAAACTGATGTTAATGTTCTATTTTTTACTCTGTAGACATCACCCCCTATTTCTTGCCCGTTTCGACCAAACTGTAGCTGGAGGTGACTTTAATTGCGTATTGCATCCGAAAGTCCAACATCCCGACTATTCACTGTGCCCAGCCAAACATATAGTGGCGCTCTTTTGACGTGTGGGAGAAGGTCTACCGCGACGCCTCTGGCAAGCAGGATAGATCGCACCTACGTCTCCAACATCTTCCAGTCGAAAGTGCTCGCCGCGGAAAAATGGCCACTTGCCTTTTCCGACCACTGCGCACTCATCAGCTACCTGATTTTGCCACCACAGTCAGTCTGGTGCACTCGTGGGACATGGTAGCTTAACATGTCCGTCTTCTGTGACCCGATTTGTCGACAGTGCATCACAGAAGTGTGGACTTTCTGTGAATGCTGCCTTCCCAGGTACCCATGATTCGCGCGTCAAACCAAAGATCACAAAGGAGATGGTCCAATGCAGGAAAGAATCGGCTGTGTGGCACCATTACACTATGAATTATTAGTACACCATGCTACAGGAACTCGATCACCATCTTCCATCACCTGAAACGCACAGGGAATGGCAACGCATTAGGGCCAAGCGCCTTTCATCGAAACGCAATAAGCTGCAGGCTATGGTTGTGAGATCACACTGGCACGATATCCCGCCGAACGAAACACCATCTATGCTCTGTAGCACTTCCGACCATCGTCGTCGTCTTCAACGGATTATCACTACCCTCCTCACACAAGACAGTAGCCATGTCAGTACACAGGTGTCTATTTTCTCCACCTTTGCTGACCACTCTCAACTTTTACGACGACAGAACTGTGGACCATGCAACATATGAGGACGTTCTCCGACATAGCAGACATACTCTCGACGCTACAGAGCAACATCCTTGGCAGCGGCAATTACTATGGATGACGTGGCGGACGCTAACGCCAAAGGCGTGACAAACAAATCGCCAGGCCCAACCAGCCTTCCGATTGAATTCTACTCTGCATTTCATGACCTGATGATCCAACCGTGGACCAAATTGTTCCAGGAGCTGCACACTTCCAACATCCAAGTGATAACGGCCTTTCTGGCCAGCATTTTAAGTGCAGTACATAAGCCACAAACAGGTCCAGAGATCACAAACATCCGACCTCCTACTCTTCTCGGTGCAGTCTATGAGATCTAGGCTTGCTATTGGTGGCATTCGTATACACTGTACTGCCCTCAATCCTTTCACTGGAGCGGACGTCGCATGACCATGGTTCCAACCTGCAAACTGTCATGGGCAAATGTCGGTATCTCGTCGCACTTGCCACACCCTGCCGCCTATGCACGGCACTGATATCAGTTGACTTCGACAGCACTTTTCATAGGGTCCAACACCAGGCCCTTCTATCGGTGACGAAGCATATGGGGTTTCCTCCGCCATTCGTCAACACCCTGAGACGCCTGATTACCAGTGCTTCATCAAACATTCAAGTCAATAGGAGACAGGCGGGGCCGATTCTAATACGGCGTTCCACCAGATAGGAATGTCCCCCGTCCGCTGCATTCTTCTCCATCACTCGCTAACCCCTTATGAGAGGCCTCCTACTGCACCATACGGGAGTCACCCTAAGCAGCAATACTTTCCGTTGCTGGGTATATGCAGACGAGCTCCTGCTCTTACCACCTACACCTATGGAAATACATAATGCTATCGCATGAATCTGACAGTATGGAAGAACTTTGGGAAGCGTCCTCAATGTGGCCAAATCAGAGATTATGAACATTGGTCATGGCCTCGAAGACGAAGTTGCACTGCCGCTTCCCACCGTGGACATACTCTGTTATCTAGGTATTACATTTACTGGACACATCCACTGTATAGCAGCGTACACCTACCCCCATTTGCTTCAGATGATACAAGCCGACATTCAACACTACCTCCACCGCAGCCTGAATCCAATCCAGCGAGTGGCCTACATCAACACCTATGTCACAACCAAGATGGCTCAGGTTACCCAAATCTACCCTCTGCCAATGTTCCTAGGACAATATTCCAGGAGGCCTTTGGGTACTTCATATCCATAGGAACCATCTTTAAAGTCTGCTACGGCACCCTCACCTTCCTCACTTCAGCTGGAGGTCTCGGTCTCATCCATATTAGAGCCAGGACATACGCTTTACATTTAGCTCCTGTGACAAGGCATTGACAAGGGCCTTCCATGTCCCTTATGCACAGACTCTTTAAGGTTCTCGCCCTAGCCTCCCAGGTCAATGTGGTCCACATTGTACAACACTTTCCCACATATCGAACTACTTTGTCGAACTCAGCTACTTGCTTGATGCCCTTCTGACTATGCGCTCACCATAAGCAATAGAGGTTTACAAGCTGTTTCCGCAATGTACCTCCTGCAATATGTTGTTGAATCTCCTCCCAGCTATCTGTTGGACAACAGTGTGGAAGAACATTCATGCGCCCTTCCTTACAACCGATGCACGAGCCCTGTGGTACTGTGTCATTAATGGTAAATGCCCCAGCAACTTCACCATGTTTGACTGGCTGAATCACCGTGATGTTCTCGCTGCCACAGTGAGGATACTGATGAGCATCGCCTCACATGACAATCGATGCATCATGTATGGCAACTCTTGCAATGGATACTGGCATGTTACCTCCATGCCTCACCAAAAACGTCAGCCTGCAATACCTTCTCCTTCTGGAGGACATACGTACATTATCCAGTTTCCAAGCACCACGTTATAACGTGGTTTAAGAACTTGACGATTGCATACCTCTTCAGCGACAGGGCGCACTTCAAGCTCGATTTTTGGTACCATGTTTTAGATGCTCACACCGCACCTGAATGAACGCCGTGCTACCACCGTCAATTTGCTAATGACTTATACAGTGTAATTTACGAGCCCCTCTCAGTTGGGGAATACCCACCATTTGACACGTACCCGACATTTGACATGCCTGAAACCTCATGACATCCTTTTTCGGAACGGTGTAACAGCCTAGTCCCGAACAGTGAGAAGGAGACGAACTCGTACAAGTGTGTGCTACATCTCCCAACTTGTCTTTCTTTGTTTTCTCCTCTATTCCTCCTTTTTACTGTTTCTCGTCACGACCCCAATGCTCGTGGGCCTTGAGTTGTTGGGATAGTATACCCTCACTAAGTACAGCTGGGACAAAAAAATTATGCACATGTGTACATAATAATAATAACAATAATAATAAATGAACAAAAAAATATTCTATACATTTTCAACCTTGACACAATAGTCGCCACAGGTAATGGGGATGTCGTGGCAAGGCCTCGGGCTGCGATCCCTGCCGACTTTGTTCGCCTACCCCCTGACAAAAAAAGGGTTGGTAGAGCACTTACCTGCGAAAGGCAAAGGTCCCAATTTCGAGTCTCGGTCCGGCACACAGTTTAAATCCTCCAGGAAGTTTCTTACCTAGTCGCTACTTTTAGCAACTACTGACTCAGTAGAATTGCATGTATGTGTAGGGACAGCAAAAATGCTAGCTGCCTAATAGAGATAATACATCAAACGAGTGATCTAACATATGAGATAGCTAACACTTTCACAGCACACAAATACGTAATGTAAATGTGTTGTACAGTATTCATAATTGTATAGTGCGTACAGAAAATTTCCAGTACTTTGTTGCTAGATAAAATAGGCATTAGATATACTAATATTTCCTACCATTTTTGGGGTCTGTGACACATACAATGCGCCTAGAAGATTAACATTTCTTGTAGAATTCATACACACCATATTGTCGAAGTATCTTATGTTAACATTAACACACCTTCTCACAGGTTTTCTTTGCAAATGTTAGGAGTAAGGAAAAAATATAGGAAGAGTCGATGTCACCATAACAGTGGCTATGGGAATGCAAAAAATAATTTCTACTTGTCCTCATCAAATAGTCATTTCTTTTTTTCTTTCTTCGATGTCCTTCATTTTCAGTTTCCTTTTTTCGTACACATAACTCATAAACCGTGCTTAGGGCCACGCATAGGACTGTATACAACAACATCTAGTCCGCCACATGTATGCGCAATGTAACCATGCTTTTTTCAGCAGATCCAAATGTGAACGGAAGTTTTTTTTTTAATTTTTAATTTTTTTTTATTTTGCTAGTGTTAGCAAGGACAACATCTAGTAAGTGGAATGTAAAGAATGGCTGTACATCTCTACAGACCTGAATGTCTTGCTGGCAAAGACATAGATTCCTAAAGAGGTCACCCAGTAGTCCAATGTATGGATATTTGTGCTTCCTATGGCTGGCAAAAGCAACACCTTCCCAGCGGTTTTCTTTGCTCGTGTGGGCGAATTGTATCAGTAGACAGACTGCAGAACACTGTTAAACACCACGCAAGGGTTTGGTACTTTTTACTGTATGCAGAGACAGTTCCCATTGGATTATGACAACAGCTACTGTGGAGCACTTCCGCATTCAGCGTCATATAGACATGTATGACATTAAGTTAAAAATTTATTTTGCAAATAAATTACCGTTAAAAGTTCTTATTCCATCGATTTTCGACATTGCAAACAGTTGCCGGCCGCGGTGGTCTAGCGGTTCTGGCGCTGCAGTCCGGAACCGCGGGACTGCTACGGTCGCAGGTTCGAATCCTGCCTATGGCATGGGTGTGTGTGATGTCCTTAGGTTAGTTAGGTTTAAGTAGTTCTAAGTCCTAGGGGACTTATGACCTAAGATGTTGAGTCCCATAATGCTCAGAGCCATTTGAACCATTTTTTTGCAAACCGTTGTTAGGTTTCCAGAATGAAATTTTCACTCCGCTGTGGAGTGTGCGCTGATATGAAACTTCCTGACAGATTATAACTGGGTACCGGTTCGAGACTCGAACTGGAGACCTTAGCTTTCTCGACCAGGTGCTCTAGGGACTGAGCTACCCAATAACGATTCACAACCTGTCCTCAAAGCTCTACTTTAGCCTGTTCCTTATCTCTTACCTTGTAAACTTCACAGAAGCTCTCCTGCGAAACTTGCAAGACTAGTACTCCTGGAAGAACGGATATTGCGGAGACATGGCTTAGTCACAGCCTGGGGGATGTTTCCAGCGGAGTGCGAGCTGATGTGAAACTTCCTGGTAGATTAAAACTATGTGCCAGACCATGACTCGAACTCGGGATCTTTGACTTTCGCGGGCAAGTGCATAAGTTACGTTGTTAGACGCACGACATATAAACCGGTCCAGATGGGAGTGAAGCTTTCAAAACACATTTTCTTCTTATGTCCCTTAATGCAATAAACAGTCTCTATTCCAACATTTTCCACCACTACTCCAATATTTGATTACTTACCACTGCTATCTACAACAAAATGCTAGTATCTCGCTGTGTTTAAAGCAATACGTAAGCCTTGCTTGTGCACTTGCAGTAGCTTCTTTC
Source organism: Schistocerca cancellata (assembly GCF_023864275.1). Lineage (NCBI taxonomy): Eukaryota > Metazoa > Arthropoda > Insecta > Orthoptera > Acrididae > Schistocerca > Schistocerca cancellata. The sequence continues at coordinate 811,941,731 of NC_064629.1, read as the reverse complement.
TTCCCTTAGACATAGGTCATCATCAATAGGAGACTTTTTTTTAGGATTTTTGGCAGTGTAGGCAATACGAGATCAAAAATTCTTGGGCAAAATCTTTATTAAATTCTACGTATACATTTCCACACAGAAAACAACTCTTCTTTATTTTTGCTCCAAGTAGTTTTAATAACATCCAGCTTCATTTATAACTTATTACTTAAATCTACATTGGAATATTTCACTTCCTCCTCTAGCCAGTAATGTGACTAGTACATAGCTGAGTTTTCATGCAAAAATTATCTGATTTGTTGTTTTAACAATTACTTACGCCCCTTCATGCAAATCTTTTAGCCCAGAGCATTCAAGAAGTTTACTTTTTACCTCTCTTTTCCTGCATAACACTAGTATTATAACACACCATATCTTCTTAGTTGTACGCTACCAGTTTTTCTGCTGCACGTTTATAATGTCCCCACAGAAAATACCCTCTACCACGCACCAATTAACGATTGTCAATCAAACCATCCACCTTAATTCACTTTGGAAAAGTATCTGATCTGATTTTCTCGTAATATATGCGGCGACAACTCGTCGACGCCAAAGTATTTTCTAGTGCGTTTGTTTTTTGAAATAACAGAGATGCATATACGCATTCTCCATGGTTGTTAGAGTGGTAACTAGGACAGCTTCTCGAGTATCTGTTGAGGGATTGACGTGTTTCTGAGAGATACATATTCTGCTTTTCTTCTCGCTAAAGCGAGCCAATTAACATATGGCCACTTCTCATTGTTTATTTATTTATTTGCACGTCAAGTTCCGTAGGACCAAATTGAGGAGCAAATCTCCAAGGTCATGGAACGTGTCAGTACATCAAATTACAACATAAAAGTAATAACAGATAAAAATAAGACGTTTATGAAACCGAAAAAAGTCAGTCCATAAGTTTAAGTAAACACAATCCACAATACAACAAGAATCAGCTTAATTTTTGAAGGAACTCCTCGACAGAACAGAAGGAGTGACCCATGAGGAAATTCTTCAGTTTCAATTCGAAAGCCCGTGGATAACTGCCAAGATTTTTGAAAATGGATGCAGCAGTATACTGCACACCTTTCTGCTTAAGAATTAGGGCAGTCCGATCCTGATGCATGTTTGATTTCTGCCGAGTATTAACTGAGTGAAAGCTGCTTATTATTGGGAATAAGCTAATATTATTAGCAAGAAATGACAATAAGGAATATATATATTGAGAGTCCAATGTCACAATACCCAGACTCGTGAACAGGGGTCGACAAGAGGTTCGTTCACTCAGACCACTTATTGCCCGAACCACCCGTTTCTGAGCGAAAAATATCCTTTTAGAATGGGAAGAGTTACCCCAAAATATAATACCATACGACATAAGCGAATGAAAATAAGCAAAGTAGACTAATTTTCGTGTCCAACGATGACTCACTTCTGATACCGTTAGAATAGTAAAAATGGCAGCATTAAGTCTTTGAACAAGGTCCTGAACGTGGGTTTTCCACGACAGCTTACTATCTATCTGAACACCTAGAAATTTGAACTGTTTGGTTTCACTGATTATATGCCCATTCTGTGAAATAAAAACGTCAGGTTTTGTTGAATTGTGTGTTAGAAACTGTAAAAACTGAGTCTTATTGTGATTTAGCGTTAGGCTATTTACTGCAAGCCATGAACTTAGGTCATGTACTGCACTATTTGAAACCGAGCCAATGTTGCACACAACATCCTTTACTACCAAGCTAGTGTCATCAGCAAACAGCAATATTTTAGAGTTACCAGTAATACTAGAGGGTACATCATTTATATAAATAAGGAACCGGACTGGTCCCAACACTGATTCCTGGGGCACCCCTCACTTGACAGTACCCCACACAGACTTCACATCACAGACATTCTCAGTATTGTGGTTCAAATGGCTCTGAACACTATGGGACTAAACATCTGAAGTCAACATTGTGAATAATGACATTTTGCTGTCTGTTCCTAAATTAAGAGGTGAACCAATTGTAAGCTACTCCTCGTATTCCGTAATGGTCCAACTTCTGGAGCAATATTTTGTGATCAACACAATCAAATGCTTTAGTTAAATCAAAAAATATCCCTAGCGTTCGAAACATTTTGTTTAACACATCCAGTACCTCACAAAGAAAAGAGAATATAGCATTTTCAGTTGTTAAACGACTTCTAAAGCCGAACTGTATATTTGATAGCAAGTCGTGTGATATAAAATGATCAATTATCCTTACATATACAGCCTTTTCAATAACTTTTGCAAACACTGATGGCGCAGAAATAGGTCTAAAATTATCTACATTATCCCTTTCTCCCTTTTTAGAAAGCGGCTTTACTACTGAGTACTTTAATCGAGCAGAAAATTGGCCATTCGTAAAGGAAAAATTATAAATGTGGCTAAATACAGGGCTAACATGTGCAGAACAATACTTTAATATTCTGCTAGGCAGTCCATCATAACCACGAGAGTTCTTAGTACTCAGTGATTTAATTATTGACTCAATCTCCCTCTTTTCTGTATCACAGAGGAGTATCTCAGACATCAATCTCGGAAAGGCATTTGCCAAGAAAGTTATATGATCCCTGTAGAAACTAAATTTTTATTTAATTCACCAGCAATGCTCAGAAACTGTTGTTTACAGTAAATACTGGTATCATATATTCCCCAGTCGTGGCCAGATTTCTTCGTACACTTTGTATCTAGCCACATGTAAACGTTGGTTGCATACCTGCAATAGCTTCTGTTTCAAAGAGTGGTTTATGTTTTTCCTTCACTTCAGTTTTTCTAGTCATATACTCTAGTTTTAATTTTTTACTTAATTTCCAATTCTTTTTTTTTGCACATACCACATTAACTGCGTTTAAAGGCGTAATGTCTTTTATGAGGAATGGTTTAAATCTGTGCGATACATTTCCTCTTGTTCTTAAGACTTGTGGACTGACATGTTTGTGGCAAACAGTCCTAATTTGGCAATATATGTGTGTGATTGTATTCTGGACAACAATGTCCTAGATTGAGAGAAATATGTTTGTCCTTCTTTAATATAGTACTTCCGTATAACACTTATACTGTCTTTATTGAAGTTGTTGTTAAGGATCTCCACATAGTTTACAGAAAAATAGTTAAAATCTTATGCAGATAGAACATATTTTACAAGCTCTGCTCGGTTCAAAATGGTTCAAATGGCTCTGAGCACAATGGGACTTAACTTCTGAGGTCATCAGTCTCCTAGGTCTTAGAACTACTTGAATCTAACCAACCTAAGGCCATCACACTCATCCATGCCCTACGCAGGATTCGAACTTGCGACCGTAGCGGTCGCGCCGTTCCAAACTGTAGCGCCTAGAACCGCTCGGCCACCCAGGCCGGTTCTGCTCGGTCTTGAGTGTCTCAAAGACTTACTTGTGCGCCAGTTAACCCTTGTGTATCTTACTACCCCCGTAGAAAAACTGCAGAAGGTTGTTAAACGCCACACAGCAGCTGTTCTGTAAGTTATTCATTAACTGACCTCACATGGAAGCAATTGGCACAGAATAGAGTGGAGGACATTGTAAATACTATTCCTTGATGTTTAATGCACTTAAAGAGTCTTGCACAGGGTCAAATATATGATCCATTCTGTAGCTGTACATTGTAGCCTGCAGACTGGCAATACCATATTTTATAGCCGAGGAAGACGTAGAAGTTTTCCGTAGTCCCATGTCTGGACACTTTATAAAATCCATACGGTGGTTACTAGTAACTTTGTTCACTCCCAGGCTTATGATTTGACATTAAAGTTTGTTATATATCTTTACCACTTTACACTTAGAGCTCAACCACATTAAACAGTCAGTCCCGACTCTATTATCGTTGTACACAATCAGATTCGTGTTTACGTGACGGTATTTTTCCAAACAGAACACGTGTTTTGATAATTTCTCCATTTTATTAAAAATCCCAGGAAAATCTTTCATAATGTCCGAATCCAAAGGTGGTAGTGACCTACACGAATCTGTTCCAGTGTTGCAGGCAGCTCTTCCAGTAGAACGTCCATTTTAACACTGGCTAATTGCACTTTATATGGTACAGCCAAAGGACTTCTATATCTCTCCGAAATGATTTACAGTGCTTCCTAGCCTATTTTTTCCAATATTCCTCTTGCCCTCACATTGTCATTCCCATGTAGGAGAAACGGTAGGTTTGCCTTGACCCTGCTTCTCACAGTGCCGAGCTTGCAGAATTTGCTACGTAGATAATAGCTGAATGACCCACACGTCTCCTTGTTTAACATTAGTGACAGTCACCTTTTCTAATCGCCTCTGACAGTCCGCTTGGTCACAGATATTAACTAGCATAATGTTATGGCAAAACGGTTCTCTAATGGGTGTAAACACATACTTCTTACTGAGCGAGGTGGCACAGTGGTTAGCACACTGGACTCGTACGCGGGAGGACGACGGTTCAAATCCGCGTCCGGCCATCCTGATTCAGGTTTTCCGTGATTTCCCTAAATTGCTTCAGGAAATTGCCGGGACGGTTCCTTTGAAAGGGTACAGCAGACTTCCTTCCCCATCCTTCCCTAATCCACTGTGACCTATGAAATTTGAGCCACTTTGTGGTAAGTTCTAAGGAACCAAACTGCTGAGGTCATCGGTCCCTAAGCTTACACACTGCTTAATCTAACTTAAATTAACTTACGGTAAGGACAACACACACACTCATGCCCGAGGGAGGACTCGAACCTTCGACGGGGGAAGCCGCGCAAACCATGACAAGGCGCCTAAGACCACGCGGCTACTCCGGGCGGCTAGGGACCGATGACCTTGCTGTTTGGTCCCCTACCCCAAATCAACCAACCGACCACATACTTCTTGCTAAGGAGCATACCGTTTTCGGTGTAATTTATGCTGCCAATGTTAGTAAAAAGAGTATTCAGGTTCTCCAGTAATAACCATGAACCAAAGCGTTCCTCGGCTGATCATATCTCCCTTCATACCAGCTGCGGTATGTTTAGGAATCCATGTTGATATTTTCTTCTACCACAGAAGAGTGATCGATTTCGGCTATCATGCTTCCTCTTATACTCTAGCCGGCCGGAGTGGCCGTGCGGTTCTAGGCGCTGCAGTCTGGAACCGGGCGACCGCTACGGTCGCAGGTTCGAATCCTGCCTCGGGCATGGATGTGTGTGATGTCCTTAGGTTAGTTAGGTTTAATTAGTTCTAAGTTCTAGGCGACTGATGTCCTCAGAAGTTAAGTCGCATAGTGCTCAGAGCCATTTTTTTTTCTTATACTCTAAAGAACCAAGATGGCGGCACTCTGGCGAGCTAACACCGTACAGCAGCTGTTTCGTACGTTATTCCTTACCTGATACTGCATGGTAGTGATTGGGTCAGAGTACAGCGGAGCACAGTGTAAATACTGTTTGTTGGTGTCTAATACACTTCAACAGTCTCGCACAGGGTCAAAGCTTGTGATCCGTTCTGTTCCCAACTACAGGATTCTCTTGTGGCATAAACTGTGGGCGTCTATTCGCTTGTTAAACTGCTACATTTACAGGGTGTTCACGCCTAATTTAGTATCTCAAGCAGAAGTGGACGAGTTAAACATCTAAACTGAAACCATCGTAGAACAGAAACAATACGTTTCCAGACATGGGTTCCTGTTTAAAATATTACGTACCCACTTCCCTCTACAAGTCCCAGATGTTTGTAATGAGAATTTCTGAGCACGCTGTATACATAGGAATATTGGGAGAAGAAAAGGCTTGCGCTATGTCCACTTACCCCGAGTTGTTTTAGTACTAATGTAGCGTGATTTGTAAGATACTCTTTATGTAGTTTCTGAAAGCTGTGGTATTCTCTCCCAATACATATAAGCTGTAAGTAAAGTTCTGGCGGCAATTAAGCTATTAGCGCGTGGCGGCGCGAGAAGTCTGCGTGTATATGCTGGCGGTGTGGCTGCCTCCTTCGTGTAATACCAGCTACCACGTAATAATGGGCGCAAAAGTTAAAAATTAAGCTGGACTGTTATTAAAATTATACCAAGCAAAAACAAAGAAAAAATTGTTTTCTGTCTGTTAATGTATAAATAGATTTTATTAAAGATTTTGTACAAGAGTACATAAGGTCCGGGAACACTTTCAATTACGTATTGCACAAGAACCAAACATTGTACATATATGATATATATGTCATTTTGAAGAGAAATCCTGAAAGTTTTTTTTTCTTGTATATCACCACAGCGTAGTTTGGTAATTTGCCGATAGTCGCCGCTAGTCGCAAACATGGCGAGTTAAGGTGCGGAGCGAGCTTTCTGTGTGTTGGAGTTCGACTTGGACATGTTGCAACAATGGCTGATGCCTCAAATGTAGTCAGACTCTCCTTTCATCTTTGAGCAGGATGGAGCTCCACCCCATTTTCGTGGGAGCTGCTGCATCGATGGATGAGCCGTGCTACAGAAGGGGACAGCTGTTTCATGAAATGGCCTCCCCGATCACCAGATCTTACTCCGTGTGACTTTTTTCTGTGGGGACAGGTTAAAGATCTGGTGTATGTACTGCCTCTGCCACGTGATGTAGCAGAATACGGGAAGCGACTGCCACAATCGACGATGCCATACTGGGACGGGTGTGGCAAGTATTCGATTACCGTATTGACGTGTGCAGGGTCACTCATGATTCGCATATCGAATGTTTGTAAAAAGAACTTTCAGAGTTTCTCTTCAAAATGCAATATGTATGACATCTGTACAATGTTTAGTTCTTACGCAATAAATACTTGAAAGTGTTACCGAACTTTATGTAAACCCTGTATTTGTTTTCGTATTCTCTACCCTTTTGAAAATTCTGAAAATATCTACATATATGACAAGTGGGTGGTTGGGTGATCTTGAGAAGTGGTCAAAACTAGGTAGTCGAAAGTACAGTAACCCTCGTTTCGACACGTGAGAAGTAAACGCACGTACATGTATTGACGAAATGGTGGTGCTCACGCCAGTGTTATGCGCTTTTACAAAAAAAATGGTTCAAATGGCTCTGAGCACTATGAGACTTAACGTCTGAGGTCATCAGTCCCCTACAACTTAGAACTACTTAAACCTAACTAACCTAAGCACATCACACACATCCATGCCCGAGGCAGGATTCGAACCTGCAACCGTAGCGGTCGCGCGGTTCCAGACTGTAGCGCCTAGAACCGCTCGGCCACTCCGGCCTGCGCGCTTTTACAAATATCATACATAGTAAAGTAAAATATGCGCTACGTCACAATGGTAGACTTCGCCAGCTCACAGCTTCTCTACAGTACAGCGGTGGTAAATCTGCACTGTATGCAAATTAATTTCGTTACGAGCAAGGGCACGAGAGCATTGGGCTCAGGGGTGCCAGTATTCGTTGTTTCTCCTTTGCGAAGGAATATCTGAAAACAGAATTTAACATTTCGGCTTTCGTTTTATTATTGTCGGTTTCATTCCCAGAAACAGCATCAAGTTTCTGAACACTGATGTTTGTGCAGCAAATACCTATAGCATACGACCAAAATTTCGTAGAGAGTTGGGATTTACGTTCTGGTCACCTACCTCGTTTCGATAAACGTCAGCCAAGCTGCTATTTTATTCTATACTTTGTGTCTAATTTTAAAGAAGTGCTGTTCCTTGAGAAGTTTCATTATATTTTATTTTTTTAAGAAGAATTTCTGCAGAAAGAGATACTATAAAACAATTCTAACATTAATTTGTGAATAGTAACTGCAGCTTGATTAAATTGTTACACTCTTAAGGATGTAATATAGTCATTTTCGTAGAATCTGAACTCTTCCCAAAGATGTTAAATTTTATTTGTACGAGAAGAGTAGGATTCTGCCAAATAAATGAGGAAGCCATTAGGCGTGAGAACGGCCAACCTTTTCCCCTGTCGTTCGTAGCTCGTGGTCGTGCGGTAGCGTTCTCGCTTCCCACGCCCGAGTTCCCGGGTTCGATTCCCGGCGGGGTCATGGATTTTCTCTGCCTCGTGATAACTGGCTGTTGTGTGCTGTCCTTAGGTTAGTTAGGTTTAAGTAGTTCTAAGTTCTAGGGGACTGATGACCATAGCTGTTAAGTCCCATAGTGCTCAGAGCCATTTGAACCATTTTTTTTTCCCCTGTCGTTTGTGAATGCCTTATCTACGAGGGAAAATGCGCAGTTGGCTGACACTGTGGACAACGCCGAGAGAGCGTTGGCATGTTCCCGTTTTGGATCAAAGTACGAGGTGTGGCTATAAAATAACGGGACTGATGCTGTCACAGAGTATTGTGTGTATTGCGTATTGCACAGGGGACCTAGAAACGACCGAGAGGCTTCGTGCCCGCCGTAGCCTCAGTGGTACACAACCCCACAAAAGGTTACAGCAATCCACTGACCCCTCCGCCGCACCACACTGAACCCAGGGTTCCTCCGAGCGGATTCGTGCCGGGGACCGGCATGCCTTTCCGCCCGGAAAGCAGTGCGTTAGAACGCACGGCTAACCGGGCGGGCTGTCACAGAGTAAGTATACAAGCACCAAATATGAACGACCAATAGCTATGTAGCGTCGAATGTGGCATCTCTAGTGCGTGTAGACAAATCAGTGTGGACGTGACCTTCTTTTGTGGATGATGTGTTATTTTGTTTTACCAGAGCAACGAACTGTCATGAAGTTTTACATGGAACTTGAGGAAACAGCTAGATGAATCTGTTACTAAAAGAAATTTGTGGCGAATACTGTTTAAATGTTTATCACGTACGCTAGTTTTTGAGTGGTGCAATCAATTTCGAAAGACAGCCAAGAAAACGTTGAAGATGACTCGAGCCCGGGACGCCCTGCAGCATAAAAAACGGATGAAAATATCGAAAAAGCAGAGAAACTGATTCCATCTGGCTGTTAGTTGTGTACTCGACGAGTGCTGAAACTGTAGGAACTGACAAAGAGCCGGCCGCTGTGGCAGAGCGGTTCTAGGCGTTTCAGTCCGGAACCGCGCTGCTGCTACGGTCGCAAGTTCGAATCCTGCCTCGGTCATGGATGTGTGTGATGTCCTTAGGTTAGTTAGGATTAAGTAGTTCTAAGTCTAGGGGACTGATGACCTCAGATGTTAAGTCCCATAGTGCTTAGAGCCATTTGAACCATTTGAACTGACAAAGAATGCATAAGGCAAATTTTACATAACCAGTTTAACACGAGAGAAGTGTGTGCGATGTTGTGTCTAGACAAGACAGTCTAGACACAAGGCGAGGAAGCCGAAAGGGCACGCTCTTAACTCACGCAGGCTTGCTTAGGTCTGAAACAGGATACGTAATGAATGCTATAAAGAAAAGTACGTAGCTGCTGGAATACTTAACTTTAATCCATCATTTGTATACAGCATTCTTGATGATACAAGTGAGACTCTCTCTAGAAATGGTTAATGGCGCCTTGCTAGGTCGTAGCCATGGACTTAGCTGAAGGCTATTCTAACTATCTCTCGGCAAATGAGAGAAAGGCTTCGTCAGTGTAGTCGCTAGCAAAGTCGTCGTACAACTGGGGCGAGTGCTAGTAAGTCTCTCAAGACCTGCCGTGTGGTGGCGCTCGGTCTGCGATCACTGACAGTGGCGACACGTGGGTCCGACATGTACTAATGGACCGCGGCCGATTTAAAGCTACCACCTAGCAAGTGTGGTGTCTGGCTGTGACACCACATGCGAAACTGGTGCTGATAATTCTCACGATCGAATAAAAAACGAGATCGTGAATATGTTTGCACTGACACTATGAATACCACTGAAAATGACTATAATTTCTTGGAAAGAGTGATAAAATGTGATGAATCTTGGTTTTTCAGTTTTTCACTTATGTTCCAGAAACTAATTGCCAATCTATGCACTGGAAGGCCCGACTTCACCGAAAGCGAAAAAAAGCTCGAATGAGTAATTCAAGATTCAAAGCGAAGATGATTGCTTTTTCCGATATTCATGGAACTGTGCGTCTTCACTGGGTTTCTGAAGGTAAAACTATTAGTCAGCATTACTACCTTGAGGTCCTGGCTCATATACATGAGAAAACGACAATACTTATGGAAGAACAAATTATGGGTTCTGTATGAAGAAAACGCACCGGCTCATACCACAGTGTCTGTTAGGTTTCAAGCGAAGTACAACATTCCAGTGTTAGAGCACTAACCTTATTTGTGTGACCTAGCACCACATGACTTTTGTCTATTCCGCAAGGTCAAATCTGTCTTAAAAGGAACAAGATTTTAGTGCACTGAAGCAGTGGACGATAAAGCGGCACATATCATCAAGGAGCTGACAGAGGAAGACTTCTAGCACTGTTTCCCTCAATATAAAATTCGCATGGAACGCCGTAGGGATAGGAAAGGGGCGTATAAAGAGGGTGACAACAACCAAATATGTACGTTTTTGAGATAAAAGGTTTTACAGCAATGGTCTCGTTATTTTAGAGCCACATCTCACATTCCACAGACAGCCTGAAGCCTGCCACCAGGCCTGGCGCACCCTGCAATAAATTCAATATTTGTGCTAACGTTGGTAAAATTTATGGAAGGAATCGAGAATTAACACTTGTTGTTGTTGTGATCTTCAGTCCTGAGACTGGTTTGATGCAGCTCTCCATGCTACCCTATCCTGTGCAAGTTTCCTCATCTCCCAGTACCTACTGCAACCTACATCCTTCTGAATCTGCTTAGTGTATTCATCTCTTGGTCTCCCTCTACGATTTTTACCCTCCCCGCTGCCATCCAATGCTAAAATTGTGATCCCTTGATGCCTCAGAACATGTCCTACTAACCGGTCCCTTCTTCTCGTCAAGTTGTGCCACAAACTCCTCTTCTTCCCAATTCTATTCAAACCTCCTCATTAGTTATGTGATCTACCCATCTAATCTTCAGCATTCTTCTGTAGCACCACATTTCGAAAGCTTCTATTCTCTTCCTGTCCAAACTATTTATTGTCCATGTTTCACTTCCATACGTGGCTACACACCAGACAAATACTTTCAGAAACGACTTCCTGACACTTAAATCTATACTCGATGTTAACAAATTTCTCTTCTTCAGAAACGCTTTCCTTGCTATTACCAGTCTACATTTTATATCCTCTCTACTTCGACTAGCATCAGTTAATTTTCTCCCCAAACAGCAAAACTCATTTACTACTTTAAGTCTCTCATTTCCTATTCTACTTCCCGTAGCATCACCCGATATAATTCGACTACATTCCATTATCCTCGTTTTACTTTTGTTGATGTTCACCTTATATCCTCCTTTCAAGACACTGTCCATTCCGATCAACTGCTCTTCCAAGTCCTTTGCTGTCTCTGACAGAATTACAATGTCATCGGCGAACCTCAAAGTTTTTATTTCTTCTCCATGGATTTTAATACCTACTCCGAACTTTTCTTTTGTTTCCTTTACTGCTTGCTCAATATACAGATTGAATAACATTGGGGAGAGGCTACAACCCTGTCTGACTCCCTTCCCAACCACTGCTTCCCTTTCATGCCCTTCGACTCTTATGACAGCCATCTGGTTTCTGTACAAATTGTAAATAGCCTTTCGCTCCCTGTATTTTAACCCTGCCACCTTTAGAAATTGAAAGAGAGTATTCCAATCAACATTGTGAAAAGCTTTCTCTAAGTCTACAAATACTAGAAATGTAGGTTTGCCTTTCCTTAATCTTTCTTCTAAGATAAGTCGTAAGGTCAGTATTGCCTGCCGGCCGGTGTGGCCGAGCGGTTCTAGGCGCTTCAGTCTGGAACCGCGAGACCGCTATGGTCGCAGGTTCAATTCCTGCCTCGGGCATGGATGTGTGTGTTGTCCTTAGGTTAGTTATGTTTAAGTAGTTCTAAGTTCTAGGGGACTGATGACCTCAGATGTTAAGTCCTATAGTGCTCAGAGCCATTTGAACCATTTGAACCCGTATTGACTCACATGTTCCAATATTTCTACGGAATCCAAACTGATCTTCCCCGAGGTCGGCTTCTAACAGTTTTTCCATTCGTCTGTAAAGAATTCGCGTTAGTATTTTGCAGCTGTGACTTATTAAACTGATAGTTCGGTCATTTCCACATCTGTCAACACCTGCTTTCTTTGGGATTGGAATTATTATATTCTTATTGAAGTCTAAGGGTATTTCGCCTGTCTCATACATCTTGCTCACCAGATGGTAGAGTTTTGTCAGGACTGGCTCTCCCAAGGCCGTCAGTAGTTCTAATCGAATGTTGTCTACTCCCGGGGCCTTGTTTCGGCTCAGGTCTTTCAGCGCTCTGTCAAAATCTTCACGCAGTGTCGTATCTCCTATTTCATCTTCATCTACATCCTCTTCCATTTCTATAATATTGTCCTCAAGTACATCGCCCTTGTATAGACCCTCTATATACTCCTTCCACCTTTCTGCTTTCTCTTCTTTGGTTATGACTGGGTTTCCATATGAGCTCTTGATATTCATACAAGTGGTTCTCTTTTCTCCAAAGGTCTCTTTAATTTTCCTGTAGGCAGTATCTATCTTACCCCTAGTGAGATAAGCCTCTACATCCCTACATTTGCCCTCTAGCCATCCCTGCTTAGCTATTTTGCACTTCCTGTCGATCTCATTTTTGAGACGTTTGTATTCCTTTTTGCCTGCTTCATTTACTGCGTTTTTATGTTTCCTCCTTTCATCAATTAAATTCAATATTTCTTCTGTTACCCAAGGATTTCTACTAGCCCTCATCTTTTTACCTACTAGATCCTCTGCTGCCTGCACTACTTCATCCCTCAGAGCTACCCATTCTTCTTCTACTATACTTCTTTCCCCCACTGTTGTCAGTTGTTCCCTTATGCTCTCCCTGAAACTGCACAACCTCTGGTTTAGTCAGTTTATCCAGGTCCCATCTCCTTAAGTTCCCACCTTTTTGCAGTTTCTTCAATTTTAATCTGCAGTTTATAACCAATAGATTGTGCTCAGGGTCCACATCTGCCCCTGGAAATGTCTTACAATTTAAAACCTGGTTTCTAAATCTCTGTCTTACCACTATATAATCTATTTGATACCTTTTAGTATTTCCGGGATTCTTCCATGTATACAACCTTCTTTTATGATTCTTGAACCAAGTGTTGGCTATGATTAAGTTATGCTCTGCACAAAATTCTACCAGGCGGCTTCCTCTTTCATTTCTTAGTCCCAATCCATTTTCACCTACTATGTTTCCTTCTCTCCCTTTTGCTACTGAGGAATTCCAGTCAGCCATGACGATTAAATTTTCGTCTCCCTTCACTATCTGAATAATTTCTTTTATCTCATCATACATTTCATCAATTTCTTCATCATCTGCAGAGCTAGTTGGCATATAAACTTGTACTACTGTAGTAGGCGTGGGCTTCGTGTCTATCTTGGCCACAATAATGTGTTCACTACGCTGTTTGTAGTAGCTTACCCGCACTCCTATTTTTTATTCATTATTAAACCTACTCCTGCATTACCCCTATTTGATTTTGTATTTATAACCCTGTATTCACCTGACCAGAAGTCTTGTTCCTCCTACCACCGAACTTCACTAATTCCCACTATATCTAACTTTAACCTATCCATTTCCCTTTTTAAATTCTCTAACCTACCTGCTCGATTAAGGGATCTGACATTCCACGCTCCGATCCGTAGAACGGCAGTTTTCTTTCTCCTGATAACAACGTCTTCTTGAGTAGTCCCCGCCCGGAGATCCGAATGGGGGACTATTTTACCTCCGGAATATTTTATCCCAGAGGACGCCATCATCATTTAACCATACAGTAAAGCTGCATGCCCTCGGGAAAAATTACGGCTGTAGTTTCCCCTTGCTTTCAGCCGTTCGCAGTACCAGCACAGCAAGGCCGTTTTGGTTATTGTTACAAGGCCAGATCAGTCAATCTTCCAGACTGTTGCCCCTGCAACTACTGAAAAGGCTGCCTCCCCTCTTCAGGAACCACACATTTGTCTGGCCTCTCAACAGATACCCCTCCGTTGTGGTTGCACCTACGGTATGGCTATCTGCATCGCTGAGGCACGCAAGCCTCCCCACCAACGGCAAGGTTCTGCATTAATAAATCGTCTCATGCAAATTGTAGCCATGGATATAAGTCAGGCTAAAAATTGTGACGCAAGAATTACACCATCTTCCTTCAAGAATCGCCAAAGATTGACATTATGGAGTCTTGCAAGTTAGCCTAAGGTGACAGCAGTTCTCCAACTGCTAAACGACTAAAAAGTCGTAACCACCATACCCAAGAGGTGCCACGTTTATTTATAGCACAAGGAAATCTAACATTAAACAGTGGCCCCTGTGTGGATCACCCCTGAGTTGGCTAACTAGACATAAAATTGATTTACAATACAGGCCATTAAAATTGCTACACCACGAAGATGACGTGCTACAGACGCGAGATTTAACCGACAGGAAGAAGATGCAATGGTATGTGGCGACACCTACAACGTGCTGACATGAGGAAAGTTTCCAACCGATTTCTCATACACAAACAGCAGTTGACCGGCGTTGCCTGGTGAAACGCTGTTGTGATACCTCGTGTAAGGAGGAGAAATGCGTACCATCACGTTTCCGACTTTGATAAAGTTCAGATTGTAGCCTATCGCGATTGCGGTTTATCGTATGGCGAGATTGCTGCTCACGTTGGTCGAGATCCAATGACTGTTAGCAGAATATGGAATCGGTGGGTTCAGGAGGGTAATACGGAACGCCGTGCTGGATCCCAACGGCCTCGTATCACTAGCAGTCGAGATGGCAGGTATCCTATCCGCATGGCTGTAACGCATCGTGCAGCCACGTCTCGATCCCTGTGTCAACAGATGGAGACGTTTGCAAGACTACAACCATCTGCACGAGCAGTTCGACGACGTTTGCAGCAGCATGGACTATCAGCTCGGAGACCATGGCTACGGTTACCCTTGACGCTGCATCACAGGCAGGAGCGCCTACGATGGTGTACTCAACGACGAACCTGGGTGCATGAATGGCAAAACGTCAGTTTTTCATATGAATTTAGGTTCTTTAACAGCTTGATGATGGTCGCAACCGTGTTTGGCGACATCGCGGTGAACGCACACTGGAAGCGTGTTTTCGTCATCGCCATACTGGCGTATCAACCGGCATGATGACATGGGGTGCCATTGGTTACACGTCTCGGTCACCTCTTGTTCGCATTGACGGCACTTTGAACAGTGGACGTTAAATTTCAGATGCGTTGCGGCCTGTGGCTCTACCCTTCATTCGATCCCTGCGAAACCCTACATTTCAGCAGGATAGTGCACGACCGCATGTTGCAGGTCTTGTACGGGCCTTTCTGGATACAGAAAATGTTCGACTGCTGCCCTGGGCAGTACATTCTCCAGTTCTCTCGCCAATTGAAAACGTCTGGTCAAAGGTGGCCGAGCAACTGGCTCGTCACAATATGGCAGTCACTACTCTAGATGAACTGTGGTATCGTGTTGAAGCTGCATGGGCAGCTGTACCTGTACACGCCATCCAAGCTATGTTTGTCTCAATGCCCAGGCGTATCAAGGCCGTTATTACGGCCAGAGGTGGTTGCTCTGGGTACTGATTTCTCAGGATCTATGCACCCAAATTGCGTGAAAATGTAATCACATGTCAGTTCTAGTATAATATATTTGTCCAATGAATACCCGTTTATCATCTGCATTTCTTCTTGGTGTAACAATTTTAATGGCCAGTAGTGTAAGTACTTCAAACCCTCAACAAAATATATGACATCATAGGGCATGAGAATGGGTGTCGTTGAAAAATTAACAACAAGGACTTACAGTATCACAAAGAGATTTATTAACTAATATCAAGGTCAAGAGAGTACAAATATGAACAGAAAGTTCAGCTGTGTAACATTTCATTAACACGAACTCAGGTTGATTTGCAATAGACTTGGGGAATCTAACTGGAATGTACGAGTAAATGAGACCGGCTACTGTGAGTGGAAGGATGCCAATCTAGGCAAGCACATTCTGTTGCATCGTTCCAGTGATCGGTCTCTCGCGTCAAGATACAATTAAGCATGCAATGGACACTGGGAGCGACTACTGCGAGTACAAGACTGGTATGAAAAAAGATGGTCATGAAAACGATTGATAGGCTTCTGAATTTGCCGAAGCTGTGCAACGTTGCCCATACGGCCGGTGCAAGACGAGACGTCTGCGCGTGGGCGCTACTGAAGCGTCGTAGTGCAGGAGATGACCCCACATCCGTGGCTGATTGTCTCACGTCTGCGAAAATATTAAGTTTCGCCCGTGTGTCCGGAATCTTTACAACTAACTGCTCTCTCCGTATAAACGGAAGAGCTCTAGCAACTGTACTCAACGACCATCGAGAAGCAAGTCCCCGCCTCTCCCTTCCGAAAAACAGCCGTTCCCTTGATGTTCTCGAATAAACCTATCATAGCCCAGCAGTGTTTACCGTGCCAATCATGTTTTCTAGCAAGGAGAGCCGATCTTCCTCAACCAATCACTGCAGTGCAGTACACATTCTGTTCTCCGACAAAGCAGCACACAATGCTTGGAGGTCCTGCAACCAAACCCCGGCGCATTTCACAAGATGACGGAGTGAAAACAAGCTCCATCTCTTCCATAAAACGATTTAGTGGGCGCCGTTTTGGTGGGGAGCAGCGGCATCTAAGAAACGCGACATCCGGAGAAATTCGTCGTCCCATCTCACAGGGTATGCTGTTCTTGTAATAAACACATTAGCTAGGCGCCAGCCCGACGCCACTTTACCTGAAATGCTGTCACTGTGCTTTAGTAGGAAACATTAATTCTAAGAAATTAGGAAATCCTCAAAATGGTTCAGATGGCTCTAAGCACTATGAGACTTAACATCTGAGGACATCGGTCCCCTGGACTTAGAACTACTTAAACCTAACTAACCTAAGGACGTCACATGCCCGGGGCAGGATTCGAACCTGCGACCGTAGCCGGCGCGCGGTTCCCGACTGAAGCGCCTAGAACCGCTCGGCCACAGCGGCCGGCAGGGAATCTTCCCCATATCTAATTTACAAAGCAAGTATACTTTCTAATCTATTATCTGGTGATTAAAATCTTCTCCGGCTATTAAGATATGATAGGAGAACATAAGTAATGGAAAACTGAGGCTGCTTCCAGTTATTTCTGCAGATTATTCTAGTGGCTGGCAGAAGGATCATCCACAAAATTTAAGTCACCTTTCCCGAAGGAGGCTCTTACACTATAGAGATGATTTATGCAATCAGTACGTCACCTTCCATTCCATTTCGTCTGTGATTTGTCCCGAAGATCTCACTTCTGTCATTTTCTGCTTTTATCCAACTTGCAGGTCTTAATATTGTGGCACATCGAACTAAATGTATTTTACTTACCCGCAGTTCTTAATGTCAGGCAGAATATATCGTAACGTGTTTAACTTCACGAGCACAGTTATGCTCTTCAAGACCGTCATCTGATATGGTAGCATCTTCCAAAACTGCGATGAAAATGCTTATCTGTTCTTGACGAGGACATTTTTAAACAATTAGCGATCTTTGCAACTGAAATTTGTTGTTACACACACACACACACACACACACACACACACACACACACACACACTTTTCATGAAGAAGCTATGATATTCTTTTGATGCAACTGTTCTTATATTTGATTGCTGTACCGGTAAATCTTGCACGCTTAATTCTCCACCACTGCTTAGAAGACCCAGATACTTTAGAGCCCATATCCATATTCCACCAAAGAGTAAAAAGGACGACTGTCACATGCACATAGTCTAGAGTTAGTGGAATGAACTGGACCTCATCCACAGAGGTAATAACAATAATAATTTTGACAGTAAAAATAATGCATATGGAACACACAAACGACAGTTCGAGGAGGCCTAACCTGTGTACTGTTGGCAGTCATTTAAAATATACCAAAGATATAAACATTTATTCATAAATGGACTATTACTTTCTGTTAATTGTACAAAAACTACTCAATATACCTGGCTTTACCAGGCGGGGCGTGTTTGACTAATAAAACCACAAATTCAAGTTGAAATGTCGTATATTGTTTGCAAAAAGTTTCCTCATCGAGGGTAGGTAAGAATCTCCAAAACAGCTCGGAAGATGTGTTTTTATAATGAGAATAGGTTATATTTAGCAGCATATAATTTAAGACATACACACGTAGAAGTTTATCTCAAATGCAATGTATCCACAAATCAAAATATGGTTAGGTTTCTGTACTGCTCTGTTAATATTTTCCTGTCTGCCTTTCATGACTGTAGCAGTATATATGCAGCGTGATTTTGTTAAATGAGGACAAACTGAAGGAAACGCCCCCTGAGAGGGTAAGGAGAAAAAAAAAAGCCATACGGACATTGGCTGGAAATGCGTTCCAAGGGAGGTACACTCACTTGTAGATAGAGATAAAATAATTTTGACAGCTTATGTATAAATGATTGAAAGCATACATGAGAAAAAATAAAGCAAGTGGGAATGTCCTATACGTATTAGTGTTTTAGCTCCACACCTGAGAGGGCAGTGATCTGAAGCATTCTCATGTTGTAGCCATTTTACCATTCATACCACCAATGGTACATCTTCCAGCAGAAGAGGCAGCATTACCTGCAGGAAGTGCAGGTATAACTCATCTGTGAGGCGTTGTGGAACCATGACTAGCCCCACAAGGTGGCCACTAATAACCCACACTCACACATTGAGGCTAAAGCGGTATTGGCTCGCTGCCACCATACCATGGGGATTCACTGTAGCCACAGGCGGGTGTTGTAAAGGTTGAAAGGTTGCGTCATATGTAAGTAGGATGGCTGCAGAATTCCCAGCACTGTAGTGGCATGTGCAACGAAACAGCGGCAATACCGTCAACGGGGAGGCAAGTCAGTTGGTGATAAGGCCTGCACAGATGTTGGCAAAATGTCTTTTGGCTTACCCCATGCTGGCGGGGCAACTGCCTGGTACTGATATTGAAGTCAGTATCTGAGATCTTTTATCCCCACCATCAACTGAGTGTACTTCCATTGGTACACATTTCCTGTAATATATCCATGCGACTTTTTTTGCTGCTTATCTTGTCAGGAATCGTTTCTTGCAGTTTGTCTGCATTTAGCAAAATTACCCTCTATATCTGATGTATTTCACAACTACGGATATGTAACTCAAAGTAGCCAGAGACATTAAAGAACATTACATCACAGCTGACATTAGAGAAGTTTTGTATATACAGGGTGAGTCACCTAACATTACCACTGGATATATTTCGTAAACCACATCAAATACTGACGAATCGATTCCACAGACCGAACGTGAGGAGAGGGGCTGGTGTAATTGGTTAATACAAACCAGAAAAAAATGCACGGAAGTATGTTTTTTAACACAAACCTACGTTTTTTTAAATGGAACCCCGTTAGTTTTGTTAGCACATCTGAACATATAAACAAATACGTAATCAGTGCCGTTTGTTGCATTGTAAAATGTTAATTACATCCGAAGATATTGTAACCTAAAGTTGACGCTTGAGTACCACTCCTCCGCTGTTCGATCGTGGGTACAGAAGAGACTGGAACAGCATATTACGTCCACATGCTAACACCTTTTTATTGGTCTTTTTCACTGACGCACATGTACATTACCATGAGGGGTGAGGTACATGTTCGACGGGCTTTTCATAGGACGTGGAGGAAGCATAAATTGGCCAGCCCGTTCTCCTGATCTTACACCTCTGGACTTCTTTCTGTGGGGTACGTTAAAGGAGAATGTGTACCGTGATGTGCCTACAACCCCAGAGGATATGAAACAACGTATTGTGGCAGCCTGCGGCGACATTACACCAGATGTACTGCGGCGTGTACGACATTCATTACGCCAGAGATTGCAATTGTGTGCAGCAAATGATGGCCACCTCATTGAACATCTATTGGCCTGACATGTCGGGACACACTCTATTCCACTCCGTAATTCAAAACGGAAACCACGTGTGTACGTGTACCTCACCCCCTCATGGTGATGTACATGTGCGTCAGTGAAAAAGACCAATAAAAAGGTGTTAGCATGTTGACGTAATGTGCTGTTCCAGTCTCTTCTGTACCTAAGGTCCATCACCGTTCCCTTTGGATCCCTACGTAATTCGGTGCTCTCCGATACACACGATCGAACAGCGGAGGAGTGGTAGTCAAGCGTCAACGTTAGGTTACAATATCTCCGGATGTAATTAACATTTTACAACGCAACAAACGGCACTGATTACGTATTTGTTTATATGTTCAGATGTGCTAACAAAACTAACGGGGTTCCATTTAAAAAAACGTAGGTTTGTGTTAAAAACATACTTCCGTGCATTTTTTTATGGTTTGTATTAACCAATTACACTAGCCCCTCTCCTCACGTTCGATCTGTGGAATCGATTCGTCAGTATTTGATGTGGTTTACGAAATATATCCAGCGGTAACGTTAGGTGACTCATCCTGTATACTGGGAAAAATGTGCTGAAGTGACATGAATTGAACCAAAAGAAAAAAAAAAAAACCTATCATACCTGCCTACGTTTCGTACGTATTTCATGTGTCTTAGTACATCAGAGATTTCCGTTACATGTACAACTATTTAATCGACAAAATATTTACTGAACAGAAGCAGACATGTACAGTGCGATAAACACTCAAATTAAATCAATTTTCAGCAGCATACACCTCATATCATCAACGGATGAAACAGAGATTTTCATTTCATTTAGACCTAATGGCAGCAATCTTAGTCGATTTATCTGTAGAGGATTATTTTTTTGCCAGTTTTTTAAACATTCCTTATCACTGTTGCCATTTCATCAGGAGCTCTACATTACAAATCAGCAAATTTTCTCATCTTAAAAAAGATTTTTTATGTAAACGAAACTGCTATTTACACTGTTTTCCTTAGTATGGCCAGAAATGACATAGTAGTTCTGTTTTCAAGGGAAAGTGGAAACCTCATTTAAGTACATGGCTAACTTTGCACTGGTGAAAGTCCCTCAAAAGAATCTTAAGCTGCCACATTTATTTCGTTTGACAGGTCAACACGGATTGTTCATGCCTCTGCTCTGGTATATGAAGAATTTTTTTAATCCAAAGAGGTATCATAAAAGAATTATACAAGTGTATTCCATCCTTCGGGTCACTTCGTATGGGATTTTGTTTCAAATACCAGCCCATAATTAATAGATTTAGGGACTTTTATGTCATAGGCTTGATGATAATTTTCATACTTTGTAATGAACAGTTCCAGTTATTGAGAACATTTACAGATTACATAACATTAAACAAAATTTTATTAAGAAATTTAATTAAGTACATATAAATATAAAATATAATCACCATTTACAATTATTGCTCTGTATTTAAAAACAAACAAAATATCAGCAACAGAGTACAAGAAAAGACGTCTTCGTAACATTCTGTAAAAAGGAATAAAAATGTCATATGCTTTTTTGACTTAAGTCTTTTTTAATGTGGCTCAACTTGACCAGAGTATCTAACAGTTTGTTCTAACAGAAGCCACTTAACAGCTATATACAGTTCAAATACAATTAAATAATAATTAGAATAATAGGAAATAATATCTGAAGAGTTTCCGAAGGAAATATTTAAGTTAAAATTGGTTACATTTGTAAAGTCAATTATATGTATATATATATATATCTTATAAAGAAACCACACAATCTGTAACAGTAACAAAACAAATACATCCCTCAAGCCTATTTATCACTGCGTATTTGTATATAAATAATATTTTCTTATTGTTTGTGTTGGTTCAGTGCAGTTCTTTTAGGCACATCAAGATTGCAAACGTCCAATTATTATCAGTGATGATCTTCTGAAATAGTAGTGAATACGAAAATTATGCCGAGTTTCATGCACAGTGGTTGGCAACTCCCACACAGTATAATTTTGTTTCTAAAAAAGAAATAAATAAAGCTTTAGTTACCTACGGGGTGACTATTTTGTGTGTGGTAGGTAAACTGTCCTCATAGGAATCATAGTATTACCTAAATGGTTGTGTGCTCCTGTACAGCAGCATTGTCACTGTCTTTCTCACTGGATGGGATGTAGCTCAGGTCCTCTCCGCCTGTGGCAGGTTTCAGCTGATCTGCGGAAACATCCAGAGTGGGGTCAATCTGGCCGTCACTTTTGTGCAGTTGTTGAGAAGAGTGGTGAGCACCTGCACGATGTGGGTGGTGGTGATGCCTCGTGCCCTGGCCACCGTTGTGGTGATGCTCACCGTTTTCCTCCTTCGTGTATGCTTTTTTGTGCTGAACATTGAGGATGTCGTGTTTAAATGTGTCTGTAGACTTCGAGTTTTCCTTTAGCTTATAGTATTTACACAGGGTATTCAGTTTTTCTTCTGTATAGTACTCTGCCATTTCGGCTTCTTGGAGCAAGTTTTTGATTGTTTCTTTTTCGAAATTATCTGT
Organism: Schistocerca cancellata; assembly: GCF_023864275.1. Taxonomy (NCBI): domain Eukaryota; kingdom Metazoa; phylum Arthropoda; class Insecta; order Orthoptera; family Acrididae; genus Schistocerca; species Schistocerca cancellata. The sequence continues at coordinate 811,919,281 of NC_064629.1, read as the reverse complement.
GCGTACATATTTGTCGTCCGATTCAGTTATGCTGTCCTGCCTTTCACCTTCCTCCTCGTTTTCTTCGTTGTCCGTGTTTTTCTTGATGAGGACCAGGACCCTCTCGTTCTCCGTCGAGTCTTGGTTTTCGCTGTCAGGAGACCTTTCTTCATTGCTCTCTACCATCCACCCAAGGCTCGTTCGGCCATCGGTGTTCCTGTTGGGCGTTTCACCCTCCGGAGGGGACGGGTACTGAAGCATGCCATCCAAGATGTCGTTCCCTGCGCTGCAGGTACTGCAGCTGCAGTTTTGAATTATCTGAACCATCTTCTCCATTGTTTTCTCTTGACAGGTCAGTGTGAACTGAAAAAGAGAAATATGCATGAGTAATTTCAGTGAAAGGGCGAAACATAATTTGTGATTTATATCGGAGTCCTGGCAATTCGACAATTTATGTAAAACTCTGAACATAGTTAAGGAATAAACATTTGCGACGAACAGCATATTTTTGCTTCAAACGCTATCGATGAGTTTATAACCAATATTAAATGTGACGAAGACGAAGACAGAAATGATATTCGGATATTAAAGAAAGATTACGTAGTTTTGGCAGAGTATATTACAGGTCTATCAAACATTCTCCTTCAGACGCGTGCTTTTCGTTCACCAATGTATTCCTTAGGTCTCATTAGCAACGTGGAAGAAGTAAGGTATACGAAGAGGAGCAGCTGTATGAGACTAATTATACGGGTATTACTAATAGTAAACATTCATTAAACTGTTACTTGATGTTGTGCTTAAACATGATATAAACCACGGTAATAAAATCAGCAGGAAAGCCGAAAAATAAAAAAAAAAATAAATAGCTGGGTTTTATCTGCTCCAGGTTGCTTAAGATCTATGACGCCGTTGATCAGGAAAGAAAGATCATGACTTGGATGTCCGGTTGACGATCAAAAATGGTTCAAATGGCTCTGAGCACTATGGGACTTAACTTCTGTGGTCATCAGTCCCCCAGAACTTGGAACTACTTAAACCTAACTAACCTAAAGACATCACACATCCATGCCCGAGGCAGGATTCGAACCTGCGACCGTAACAGTCCCGTGGTTCCGGACTGCGCGCATAGAACCACTAGACCACCGCGGCCGGCGGTTGGCGATCAGGGTGTTAGAAAAACAGCATAAGCTACGACTGGACAGACGCGAAGAAGGCATCGGCCGTGAATTTTTCGAAAGAACCATCCCGGGATGCCTCTATACTGATAACTGCCGCTGAATAACAACAGGAACAGAGGTCTATTTAGAACGGACATTGTTACTTACAATACTGCAGGCCGAAACTTTGGTCGTTGACTGAAGATAAGCTGATATTTTGTACATGAAGTTGTTAATAAGGTATCATGGATAATACAGAGTTTGCTATACTTTAAATACTCCTTATGAAAAATGATCCCGCACTATTATTAGGCTCTCAACAGCGGGGAAAATAGTGAATGCACGTACTTGGGTGAACAATAAACGCCATCGTTACTGGTATTCGTTAATATGCTTTTGTAGTCAGCTGGAAGTCACTTTCTTTGTTGTTCTCGCAGACAAAGTCTCAGCGATCCTGCGGAATGTTCCGATAAAACTCATTGAGAGAAAGGGGCGGGTGCATCGGCGCAGAGGATGATAAAATATATGTTGTGGATCTGTGGAAATTAGTCATTGTACTGCAGAAACTGGTCTGCCAAAAGGTATGGTGTTAAATTGACACAATAATTCGGCTCATCCACACTCAGTGTTAATCACCTTAAAAATCTGATCACATTAAAAAAATCGTTTGACGAACAAGCCTCTATCTTCAGACACACATCATTAGAAGAACCAGAATACGTCAATGAAAAAAGCAAAATCTAGTCCATAACAACAAAGCAGTAAATTTTTCAAACTAAACTGTCTTGGTTATCCCCCCCCCCCTCCATTTTTGTACGAACGGATTTGTGCTTCTGTTTGTTGAGGTATTCCGATTTCTTGTCATGTTGTGTGTCTGACAGTGGAAGTGTGTTCTTCCGAAAGGCAACAGTTTGAATGTGATCATCCTCGAAGGTGATTACATTATTAGTGGATTGAGCAGAATCATTTTTTTTTACATTGATGAATTAGAACCGCAGCCTCGCTTTCATGCTGCTATGGATGGTGTTATCATTTAATTTTACTGGACTCGCCGTTCTTATAATAAATCTATGGCCACCATTCCAAATCGATTGCTTCAGATGAAAGCACCTTTGTAAAGAATAAACTCATTTTTTTATAATAAAAATAGGTTCTGATGAACACAACAGACACTATCGGCCACTAAATAATATTGCTTGACATTATCCATCCGTTTCCACATAAATATATTTACGTGCACTTACTTTATCAGCTTTTTTGTGTAACTTAAGTTTTCGTGGTAGGTTTCCCTTTTACAATTCGAATCGCCGATTTCGTCCACATTTATGGTATGCAGAAGGGTTTGGCCAGAAATGAAAGTGGCGTAAGTGAGAGCGCTATATGACCAAGTGTGTAGAAGAAAAGTATCAGTTCTTGAGTGGGTCGATTGAAGCATGAGCCATTTGTGTGAGCAGAGTTACCAGGTTGGCGCAGCGGAGAGAGTACAGAACGGTAATCAGAGGGTGTGGGATCGAGTTCCTATGTGAAAACCATTTTTTATTCTTTTCACTTTTTACGTTACGTGCACTGCAAATAAACCGAATTACTCCACAATACACTGCAGTTACTAATATTTACATAAAAGGCACGAAAAGGAAAGGCAAAGGAAAATTCGGGATTGCTAATAAATTTACAGGAAGGAATTATAAGGTGTACCCGAGAACTTCGTGATAAAATTACATACTTAACTTATATTTAAGTTGATGATTTAAGCGCTCTGGTGCGATATATGTTGCCCACGTTATAAACACCGCTTTTTTCAGTAACAAGTTTGTTTTAAAGTTTGTATAGAAGAAAAACTTTGTTTACTTTCGTGAAAGGTTTCCTCTTATCGCACAATTTGGCAGAAAACCACACGTAACGCGGCATTTCGCCAAATATTGGCAAGTATCGCTGGTGATGTGCAATGTTATGTACTTTGATACAGACTTCTCGGGATGTATTTTGTTTATCACGCTCGATGGACCGGTTTTACCTGCGCCTGGAAATTATTGTCAGAGCGCAGCTACCGAGGGCTGCTCGAGGATCAATACTTAACTAACGGAAAACGAAGTTCTGTACACTTCTTTTACACTCCATTTTTTGAATGCTATTTGGAGAATCGGTGTGGGTGCTGTTAGTAAAACCCTGTCTTGGAAATTTATTTGCAATCCAAAATTTCCCTTTCCTTTACCTTTTCATGACTTCTATGAAAATATTAATGAATACAATATACTGAGCATTATTTCGGATTATTTACAGCGTAAGTAACGTAAAATATGAAAATAAAAGGAACAAAAAACAGTTTTCTTATAGGGACTCCATTCCACGACCCTCAGATTACCATCTGTACTTTTTCCGTTGAGCCAACCACTACCTGGTAACGCAAATGGTTCATTTCCCGCACGACCCAAGTCAAAAATATTTTTTTTTTCTAAACACTTGGCCATCTGGATCTCCCACTTCTCTCACTTTCTTTTTTGGCCAAGCCCTGCATATAGCATACATTTGGACGAAATCTGTGATGACGAGCAGGCGCGGTCCCGTTGTTAGAAATTATCCCCAACGTTAGTAGCATCTATTGGAAGAGATTGTTGTTCACGGTGACCTACACTGCCCAGTTACATTAAAATGATCACCTGTCAGAAGTCTGAATAACCAGCCTTTGCAGCAAGACGTGCAGCAAGATACCGCTCACATGAACCAAGGGGCTACCAACTGTGTCTCCTCAACGAACGTTCAGCGAACGTTGCTGCGTATGGGTCTCCGCTGCAGGTACCTGGTTCATGCACCGAGGTTGACTGCTGTTCATCTGCAACGAACGCAACTGAACGTGCACTGAGCGGCAACAGATGGCCTTTTCAGGTGATCCACGTTTTATGCTCGATTGGACAGATGGCTGTTGATTCGTACGGCGTGAAACATCTGAAAGCGAACAGCGTGCGACAATCGCTGGTAGGGTCCAGGTTGGAGAAGGGAGCATTGAGGTCTGGAGAATGTTTTCGTGCCAGCCCCTAGGAGATCTTGTCATTTTGGATGGCACAATGGATTAACACAAGTATGCATCTATTCTTGGGGACCGTGTCCATCCCTACATGTAGTTTGTTTTTTTGCCGCGCAGGATTAGCCGGGCGGTCTAAGGCGCTGCAGTCATGGACTGTGCGGCTGGTCCCGGTGGGGATTCGAGTCTTCCCTCGGGCACGGGTGTGCGTGTGTTTGTCCTTAGGATAATTTAGGTTAAGTAGTGTGTAAGCTTTGGGACTGATGACCTTAGGAGTTAAGTCCCATAAGATTTCACACACATTTGAACATTTGTAGTTTGTTTTTCCTTGACACGATGGCATGTGCCAGCAGGACAGTGAAACGTGTCACATAGCTCGAAGTACACTGCGTGATTGAAAAACACCACAATGGGTTAGTGTTCTCCCCTGGCCACCAAACTCCCCGGATTTAACCGCAAACGAGAATCTATGGGACCATTTCGATCTGGTTGTTCATGCCATAAATCCTCAGCCGAGAAATCTAGCGCAGCTGTCCACGCTACTGGAGTCGGCACGGCTCCCCATCCCTGTCGGTACCTCAATTCTGATAAGTAGTGTTACTTAAAATATGTTTTTAATAACTGTTAATTAATTAAACATTGATGAAGACAGATCAATAATTCTTGCTTTAATATCACCGCCAGCAGACATCGAGATGGATGCAGATGAGCTAGTGTGCATGGAGGGCGCGAAGCGTGGCATGGCCAGGGACGCAGCATCTGGCATGTAGCGGTCAGTTGCGATAGGGCTGACCAACAGCTCATACGTTGGTTCAAATGGTTCAATTGGCTCTGAGCACTATGGGACTTAACTGCTGAGGTCATCAGTCCCCTAGAACTTAGAACTACTTAAACCTAACTAACCTAAGGACATCGCACACATCCATGCCCGAGGCAGGATTTGAACCTGCGACTGTAACGGTCGCGTGGTTCCAGACTGTAGTGCCTAGAACCGCTCGGCCACTCCGGCCGGCGTTCTTACATTGATCCCACCTACCTCGGACCTGGCCTTTCGCCTGCTGTCGTGCTCTGTTTCGGCGTACTAGTGTCACTCGTTCGCGCCGGTCACGTTTGTGTTGATCTCCGTGCTGATCTCTACCAGGCGTTCGGACTCCCTGCTGCCCCCACAGATTGACTCGCACGTCGTGTTTCGTTCCGTCTTCCGGCGTTCAGATTTTGGGCTTCGTTATCGAGTCACTGTTGGCTCATACAGTTTCACTAGAGAACCTGGCAAAGCTTGGCAATTGCTAAATACACTAAGCGATCAAAAGTATCCAGACACCTCTGAAAACATACGGTTTCAATATTAGGTGCATGGTGCTGCAACTTACTGCCGGGTACTCCATATCAGCGACCTCAGTAGTCATTAGACATAGTGAGAGAGCAGAATGGGGCGCTCCACGGAACTCACGGATTACGAACATGGTCAGGTGATCCGGTGTCACCTGTGTCATACGTGTGTACGCGAGATTTCCACACCCCTCAACATCCCTAGGTCCCCTATTTCCGATGTGATAGCGAAGTGGAAACGTGAAAGGACACATACAGCACAAAAGCGTACAGGCCGACCTCGCCTGTTGACTGACAGAGACCGCCGACAGTTGAAGAGGGTCGTAATGTGTAATAGGCAGACATCTATCCAGACCACCACACAAGAATTCCAAACTGCATCAAGATCCATTGTAAGTACTATGACAGTTAGGCGGGAGGTGAGAAAACTTGGATTTCATGTTCGAGCGGCTGCTCAGAAGCCACACATCACGCCGGTAAATTCCAAACGACGCCTCGCTTGGTGTAAGGAGCGTAAACATTGGACGACTGAACAGTAGAAAAACGTTATGTGGAGTGACGAATGACGGTACACAATGTGGCGATCCGATGGCAGGGTGTGGGTATGCCGACTGCCCGGTGAACGTGATCTGCCAGCGTGTTTAGTGCAAACAGTAAAATTCTGAGGCAGTGGTGTTATGGTATGGCCGTGTTTTTCATGGAGAGGGCTTGCACATCTTTTTGTCTTGCGTGGCACTATTACAGCACAGGCCTACATTGATGTTTTAAGCACCTTCTTGCTTCCCACTGTTGAAGAGCAATTCGGGAATGGCAATTGCTTCTTCCAACACGATCGAGCACCTGTTCATGTTCAAATGTGTGTGAATTGCCAAGGGACCAAACTGCTGAGGTCTACTTAAACTAACTTAAAGTAACTCATGGTAAGAACAACACACACAACCATGCCCGAGGGAGGACTTGAATCTCCGGCGGGAGTGGTCGCGTAATCCGTAACACAGCGCCTCAAACCGCGCGGCCACTCAGCGCGGCGCACGTGTTCATAATACACGGACTGTGGCTGAGAGGTTACAAGACAATAACATCCGTGTAATCGACTGGCCGGCACAGAGTTCTGACCTGAACCCTACAGAACACCTTTGGGATGTTTTTGAATGCCGACTTCGTGCCAGGCCTCACCGACCGACATCGATACATCTCCTCAGTGCAGCACTCCGTGAAGAATGGGCTGCCGTTCCCCAGGAAACCTTCCACCACCTGACTGAATGTATGCCTGCGAGAGTGGAAGCTATCATCAAGGCTAAGGGTTGGCCAACACCATATTGAATTCCAACATTACCGAAGGAGGACGCCACGAACTTGTAAGTCATTTTCAGCCAGGTGTCTGGATACTTTTGATCACATAGTGTATATAAGGGAATTGGAAATATGTCCTAAATTCCTACTCCCCCCCCCCTCCCTCTGACATCTCCTCCTCTTCCCTCTCTTGTGCACTTCCTCCTCCTCCCTCCTCTTCTCCTTTTTCTTTGACCTTGAACTTGCTTATTGTTACTGCCAATGAAACCTTGATTGAGAATTGAAGCCGGCCGGAGTGGCCGTGCGGTTCTAGGCCCTTCAGTTTGGAACCGCGTGACCGCTACGGTCGCAGCTTCGAATCCTGCCTCGGGCATGGATGTGTGTGATGTCCTTAGGTTAGTTAGGTTTAAGTAGTTGTAAGTTCTAGGGGACTGATGACCTCAGATGTTAAGTCCCATAGTGCTCAGAGAAATTTGAACCATTTTGAGAATTGAAGACGCTTAAAGCAAATGGGAAAATCGGTTGGGATCATTGGTATACAGGGCATGAGAGACGTCTCTTGCTTCTGGATCTGAGGATAGTATCTTCAATGACAGTATTTTGCATAGTTTTATTCTGCAAAGGCCTAGGATTTCAAGGTTTCAAGTGATTCAGTTTCCGTAGTAGTATTCTAATCGGAAGCCAATACAACTATCGTGTTTTCCACTAAAACCGACTATGAGAATGAAAACGTAACAGTACATTTTCGCAGCACAGCGTAACACATTTTCTTTCTCGCATACTTGTTTAAAAATCATATGGCCTATGTCCGTCTGAATGTTTATTAGAGTACCATGTAAAAATCTAAAGTAAGAAGGCCAAGAACTTCTCTACATTTTTGCTGACAACTTGTCCATATTACATATTATACACGAGGGCTATTCGGAAAGCAAGGTCCTATCGATCGCGAAATGGAAACCACTGTGAAATTCAAAAATGTTTTATTTGAAACAGTTAGCAAGACCTTCCATCTACTTCCCTACATAGTTGCCGTTCAGACTTAGACATTTCTCGTGGCGTTGTACTAACTTTCCAATGCTCTCGTCACAGAAGGCAGCTACGTGTGCTTTCCGGCTGGCCTACAGCTCGCTGTCTGTGCCAATATGTTGTCTTCATAGCCAGCGGTTCATGTGAGCAGAAACGAAACTCAGTGGGAGCCAATTACGGGCTATATTGTTGGTAATCAAACACTTCCCATCGAAAACGTTGCAGGAGCATCTTCATTGCCCCTGCAGAGTGCGGGTGACAATTGTCATGAAGAAGGAAATGCATGGCGGTCGTGTTAAGTGGGTTAAATAGCTTCAAGCGAAATCTCTCCCCAAACCCTCACACTTGGCAGGAGAAACTTGTTTCTATGCATCTTTACGTGCAAACTGTGCGCTCAAAACTGAAAAGAGCGACGTCACGCGATCGGCCGGCATACTAGAGACACTGTCCAACACATCTGTGCAAAGTTTCATCGGATTTTTACTGTCGTTTCTATTTCGCGATCGATCGGACTTTACTTTCCGAATGGTCCTCGAAAATATGTGCATACGAGGGCTATTCGGAAAGAAAGTTCCGATCGGCCACGAAATGGAAACCACGGTGAAAATGTTATGAAGCTTTGCACATGTGTGTTGGACAGTGTTTCTGTCGATCGCGTACGCCGTTCTTTTCCGTTCTGAGCGAACGGTGAACACTTGAAGATGCCTAGAGATTAGTGTCTCCCGCCAAGTGGGAGCGCCTGGTGAGAGATTTCGCCTGATGCCATGCAGCCCACATAACACGACTATCATACGGTTTCTTCTTCATGGCAATCCTTGCCGCACTGTGAAGGTGCAATGAAGATGCTCTTGCAGAGTTTTCCATGGGAAGTGTTTGATCACCTGCAATACAGCTCGTAATTGGTCCCCACAGAGTTTTATCTCTGGTCACATGAACTGCTGGCTACGAAGACGACGTTTTGGCACAAACAACGAGCTGGCACAGGTGGTTGCTTGCTATGACAAGAGTATTGGAAAGTTGGTACAACGCTACAACAAATGTCAAAGTCGTAGCGAAGTGGCTGGCAGGTGTAGCCAATTATTGCAAATAAACCATTTTTGATTTTAACAGTGGTTTCCATATCACCTCCGATCAGAGCTTACTTTCCGAATAGCCCTCGCATTATATTAAGTTGGTGCATAAGTTCGAAGCGTTTTTCCATAAGTTTAATAAATACAACAAATACACATAACACAGACTTTAGTCATCAATAATATATTCTCCTTCACTATTTACAACAGTCTGTCAATGCCAGGACAACTTTTCGATTTCTCGACTAGGAATCACATAGTTTTGAGACGAAGAACTCGTCGAGCCATTTTCGGAGTGAATTTCCTTGAAGGTTGTTCGATGGAGAGCGGAGAAGGTCCAAGGTCAGGTGAATCAGGTGAGTGCGGAGTTTCTTCTCAAGCCAACTCCTGTATAGTGTTTTATGTCAGTCTAGCAGAATGCCGGCGGGCGTTACCATGGAGCAGCATCACTTCACACAGTCTTCCTGATCTCATTCTCGGACAGCGTCTGCAAGACGCCTCAGTTGTTGGCAATAAATGTTAGCAGTGATGGTTACACTTCGACAAGCAATTCGTAGTAAACCACACCATCGCTGTTCCACCAGACACATAACATAATCTTTTGTGGATGCGCTCATGTCATAAAGACACCATTTCTGGTCAGCAGTAACGATGCAGGATAGCAATGGTCGGTATTGTTCACGAGCCCATTGATGACGAGCAAGCAGAGATGCACAATACCCACTGATGTTGTGGTATTGGCTTAAAGCATCCAGTACCCATATACTCGAGTTTTGAACCTTCACCATTGCAAGCAAATGTAGCACGATGATGGAATGTTCACAGTTCATCACATTCGCCATTTCTGCAGTACACGGTGGATTAAATACGTTTACAGGATTTTCATCAGGTTCCGAAAGTCTTCCTGAACGAGGAGAGTCACTAATGCAAAACTATCCTCCTTAAAACGATAAAACTATTTTCTTGCCGTGCGCTCTCCAATGGCATTATTCCCATACACGGCGCAAATGTTTCTATCTGTCTCCGCTGCTGTCACCCCTCTGCTGAACTGAAACAGATGAATATGTCGGAAATGTTCCCATTTCTCCACTTGGCACTGCATTTTCTAGCATATGCAGCGCCACTCACAATCTCAAAATGACAACATGTAAACTCAAATAGCAACAGTGAACTAGAAATAAAAAATAAAAATCGATAAATAAACGCGTAGCGGCTGGAATAGCAACTTGGAAATCAAAAACGCTAAGAACTTATGCACCGAGCTAAAATGTATTAAAAAATATAGCCTATGTCCATCAAGGTGTCTATATGGGAATGTCGTGTAAAAATTTGAATTAAATGAGTCAATAACTTTTCCAGATTTTTGCCAACAACATGTCCCCTTGATATGGTGTATATCTATTTATACGCCATATATATTTTTAAAAAATGTAGCCTATGTCAGTCCGAAAAATTATGAGAACATCGTGTGAAAATTTGAAATGGATCAGTCAAGAACTTTTCAAGATTTTTGGTAACATCGATTTGTGTTCATGTAGCAGCAGAGATTTGTGCTGACAGCGACGGTTCGCAGTGTTGTCACGCCTTGTGCGGATTTAAAACTCGCAATACCTTG